>NC_066836.1:1801797-2101797 GCF_001640805.2 Lates calcarifer | reverse complement strand
GGTTTGCTCGGTTGCTGTGGGACCATAGGTGCTTAAACTTTCCATGAGTAGATCATCCATGCTGGCTGAAAAACTGAGGTTCAAACGTTCAGTCCTTCACCTCGGAAACAAGAGCTGACTGAACAGAAGTGACATATAACACAACTGGGACAAATAACTACATCCTACATCTCTTTGTAAGTTGTCAAGTTGAAATAGAGTCATTGAAGTGCACTTGAAACAACAGTCACATGAAGCCTCCACATCAACAAAAACATTCACTTTTCAACTGAATTAAGCCAAGTATTGTCCAAGATATACAGACATTTTTTGGCCCAAAGAATCCCTCCTAATCTGTGCAAACTGCAGGTAAAGTGGGCCTTGCTTGAGGATATTTAACTACTTAAGGGTTGAATTTAAGCCTAACCTAAATGCTTCATCATGCCAACCCTGCATCCTCACTTTAAACAGCCTGCATGTTCGGAGGCTGAGTTCTGGTGCTCAGGAAACCTTCATTCAGCAGAGACAATGTTCCACTTCGTTCTCTTCAACCCTCCGACTTCGTCTCTCGCTGACCTTATTGGACCAATGAAGTGTTCGCAGACTCGATAGTGGTGGGGAGGCTGAGCGTGACAAGCAGATGAACATCTTTTTCTCTCTGTGGTGAATGAGCACGAGGCTGCAGTGAGTCTATTCGTCTTTACAAAGAGCTGTTGCTCATTCACTGAGTGTTTTGTTCAGAGCAACTGAAGCTGATCTATTGGCTGATCAGACTGCTCACTTACTGATAAAGTAAAGGACCTTAACGTCTTACTCACCATGGGAAAATCCTGTTTTGAAATAACATAATAGATGGATGAGTTTATCCACATTAATCACTAGTAAAGGTATTTAAGGAATGAAAAAAAAACAACAATGAAATGAAGGACATTAAAGAAAAAAAGTCTAAGTCTTGTACATGACAAAAATCTCTAACTGCGGAGATTTCCACGCATGACAACTAGGAAAGTGCTGAAAATAAAATGTGAATCTACAACAGAATGAAAGAGTCAATAAAACTAAATTTAAAGAAAAAGTGGAGGAGAAGGATAAAGTTTCACAAATTAGAAGTTCTCCAGTAAAGTAGCTGAACCTTTGTAAGTATAGCTATTGAGGTTCTTCCCACCTCTGGGAGTTGAACTCCAAACTCAGACTTTGTTTCTCCCCTTTAGCCAAAGACATAACAGAACATAAATATAAAATTCCAAGAGATGCTGTTTATTGATCATTCAAAGTGCAGTAACTTTAAATGGACTCCAGGAATCAGGAGAGGGACTACGATGTCTGAAGAGCTGCTGTGATTGCCTTCTTGGCTCCATGTGGTGCAGAAAAATCAATCAGCTGCATCAAACCAGATCCTTAACGATCCAACTTTTCAGCTTTCACTTAATAGCCAGAATAAAAAAATAGTCTGATGTACCATTAAGTACTCTGAGGAGTCCTTAAAGGAGAAAACCTGCACTCTCTCAAGGTAACAGGATCGCATGAGAAAGAGCTAATTAGTGGAAATGGATGTTTGGTTTTTCGGGTTGTGCCTAGCACTTGTGTTGTGTTATGTTGTGTGAGTGTGCATGTGTGTTTGTGTGGACGGGGTTTTCCAGGAAGCTGCTGTCAACACAGATCTAGGATCAGATAACCCCCCACCCCCAACTCCCTCTCCCAGATCAGAAACAGAACTGTATGTATCTGAGACAATAACCGATAACAAGTAACTGTTGAAGATAATCAAGCATCGGACAGTCAGTTCTGATGAGGTGTCACACACAGATGACACAACTTCTGCCACTATTTGCATTCCCTAGTCAAATTATTCAGATCTGAAACAAAGGTCTGGAGTCAGTATGGATCATAGTGGGCCATCTAGCTACAAAGTGCAGAACTTTTCAGAGATGTTTTACTGAAGCCAAAAACAAGACAATACGTTCTGTCCCTCTAAGGAATGGAAAAAGAAAGATGGCTTCCTTCCTGCAGGTGTTTCAGTTATTACAGCAGTTTATCAGCCAGGTGAATTTCTGAACACTTATTTTGTGGGGCAGGTGTGTGTGTAATACACAATGCTTTGTCTACAACAGGTGTAAACTGCCTTTAGGTATATCTGTCTCATGAATTACAACACAACCACTGTACAACAACCTCCCTGTGTGTGGGGACAAGACACAACTCATGTCCTGGTGAAACCTGTCCTCTGTACTACAGGACAGACTGATGAATAACACAACCAGCCTTTGTTTGTTTCAGCCATGGGGAATTCTTTTCTTATCACTTTTATTTTCTCTTCACTTGTTTTCATTGGTTTGTATTTGTTGTATAAGTTGTTTTGTTTCACTGGCGACATCAGGTCAGTGATTTTCTGATATTCATGCTGGGTTTATTAATCGTTAAAGTCTTTTGACTAAACGTCTAAACTGACGAATAAAGGATCAAACCAGAGAGAAACCTTCACCTGAATCTTGGCCCTAAAAGGACCATGAATTACTCTGATGCAAAGAAAGAAAAAACACACACACAGATTAAGTAGCAATATTTGTTACAGCGGGTCTGATAAACCCAGATCAAGACACTTGTCCTCTTGTGACACCTCATCAGTGAAGATAAATCAAACAGGGTCGGATCCAGAAACTTCCACCCCTGGTTTTAATTGACCAGTTCGGCAGTAGGGAACCACAGCTCAGCAGGACGCTCAGGGATTAGTGTCAGGACAGCATCTCAGATTTAAAAAAAGTTCCCCTGCAGCCACCGAACCAAGAAATGAGCTCTGATGCAGCAGTGTGAAGGTTCCTGAGCTGTACATACGTCAGGATCACATACAGGAGGAGTGACGGTTTTTAACATTATCTTAATGGAGTTTCTGCTTTAATACTCAATGACAGGGAGGTCATCCAGAGGTCAGGTGACACTGAAGGTCACACACACTTTGTACCTTTGTGAACACCTGAACATTCAAACACTGACTTTGGCTTTACCTCTACCTCTGAACCTCTGAAGTTTATATTTAGATTAAAGGTTTAGAAAAACTGTGAGAGCACAAACAATGACTTGGATTTATTTGAAAGACAATAACTGAGTGATGAACAATTTATTCCTTATTCCAATTTATGCCTTCTGCATACCATGCTCTGTATGAACAGACGTGTGGAAGGAGCTGGAGAGAGTGAGAGGTTAGGAAGCGTCGGGATCCAGAGGAATGTTTAGAGCCATCCGGCAGGAAGATGAGATTTTATAGAAAGCCAGAGGAGGAGAGAACAGATGGCGAGGAAGGTGATGAAACAGTAAAGAAGAAACAGAGAGTTATGGACGGAGGAAGGGAAAAGAGGAAAGTGATAGGAAAAAAAAGCTTGACTAACAAATGATGTACTGTCCCAGCTGAGATTTCCGAAGGTTCAGTAAGAGGCAGTTTGAGTGGAGCTACAACAACTCTGTGATTATCAGATTCTGGATATAATTCATTTTTGCACAGATTTTTTTCCCAAAGTCACATGCATTTCTTTTTTCAAGCTCTCCACGTCATGTAAAACACTGAGAAAGAGGTGGACTTTTTTTTCATGTAAGTAGAAGCAGAGTAACTCGTGACAAACTTCCAGGGTTAAATCTGGCTCTGGTTTTTGACTTTTGACTTTTGCATTTAGCAGTCACACATCTGATAATTATTTTATTTTAGTAATGCCTATCTCTCAAGCTTGTGATGGACCAAATTCACATGCAGGATGGAGGAAGCATTACACTCATCTTTTACAAAAAACCCTGAGTTTGTTTCTGATTTGTTATTCCTTCCATCGTCCAATCATTGCTCAGTTTTTATAAAGTCATTTAGTATTTTTTGTGTATATGCTGATAAAGAAAATGAAAAAGCTTAAATAGGTTAAAGAGATTGACCATTTTCTGAAATTAAAAACAAAACAAAGACAATTTTAATATGAATCCTGAAACCTTAATCCTCCAAACTGATGTGTGCAGTCAAAACATATGTGTGAGATCAGCCTTCACCTCATCCTCATCTGAACCACACAATGGCTGGCCTCGCCGACCGTGACGGCCTCTTTATCACAGCAACACAGACCTACACACACAAGGCTGCTATTGTGGCATCTAAATCATGGATTAACCTACAAACTGAGACAAGAAGCAGATGTGAGAGAACCTGGAGGATGGTGTTATGGAGAACTTTATAAACGCCTTCCCTTAAAAGAACTGAACCCACGGTGTGTGAATGACACAGGAGGACACAGGGTCAGCCATGTTGGTGCCTGCAGCTTGTAAAGTTTAGTTTAAAAGTCTGGGATCTCAGGAAGATGTCCAAGAGATCTGTGTATGCACATGTTTCACTGGATCTGAAAACTACAAGGCCTTTCAGAGGTGGAAATCTACAAGGAACCAGCAGTCAAACGGGCAGAAAGCTCTCGGTTCCTTTAGTTCATGTGGCTCCACAGAACAATAGATCTACGTTGCTCAAGGGCACTTCAGCAGGGTGAGTGCTTAAAGTCCACAAAAGTCTGCCCCTTGAAGTCTCTCTACCTGTTTCACCACCAGTCTGTTGAGCTGCTCATTAAAACGATAAATTTAACTGAGCATTTAGGAATGCTGCAGCCAACGGAGGAAATAAAAATAACAGGTTTCCTGTCTGAGCCAGGGTCTGGGCTGGTCTGTACTGAGACCGTGTTTGATTTCCCACAGTCACAGTTGCCCCTCTGCCCTGTATACAGTCGGTTAACAGCAGTGAAACCAGTTTAAGATCGAGTGCAGGCGGCTCTGGCTCACGTCCAGAGTGTCTGCCTCCCCGAGTGGGTGTTATTTCAGCAGCGGCGTAAGAAGGCATGACTGAGCCAGCAGCCAGGCTCCACCGGCTCGCTCCACCTTTGTTTTTACTCCACGTTAAAGTGATGTGAGAAATAAGACACCGACCTATATGTGACTCTGGAAAAGAATCTCTTTGTCCCAAACTTAATTAGAAACTGTGAAGCAGAGAAGCAAGACTGTAACACCGTCACAGTTTGGAGATCCTCCTATACTTCTCCTACACTAAACAGTGTTCTTTCAACTTTGGGTCAACAGTTTGTGTTTGTTCTCTCCTGTTTCAACATGACGCAGCCCTTTAGCACAAAGCCAAATTCACAAAGAAATGGTTTTGCTGGTTTCAGTAATTACACGTGGCCGCAATTTACATGTTATCACATGAACAAATTTCCATACTCAGACCACATGACAACAACGAAACCATCTCCATTACAATCCAGCTCCGTTCAGGGAGCAAGGTCAGAGGGATTTGACTGAAAGCCACAGAAACATAAAATAAATGGACCTTTATTGTCAAGTTGCTATGTTTCTATTTTTGGTGTTCATTAGTTTCTTTTTCGACTAAGGCAGGAGTGACTACTGGGGGTTAAACAGGAGACTCATATTCTCCAGTCTCTGATTGGTCACTTGTCAAGGTGACCTGTACAAACTCCAGACTATATAAAAGCTGCAGACTGAGCAGGATTTCAGCTGTACGTACAACACAGTTGTCCTGCGAGGACAACGAGGAGCAGGGGGCGTCTGCAGCGCACAAAACGACAAATCTGCAAGCTGTTTAAATTCCTTTCAGTTCCTTCTGGCTGCTCCACAGGTGTCAGGTTTCAGCTTTAAACAAGCCTGGGAGAAACCGAGGGAGGGAACAGAAACGCTCCGACACAGCAGCGTTACTCTGAACGGTCAAAATCATCGTTAAAATGAAGCAGTATAACACAGGGAGGGGCTTTGTTTGTTGTGGTGAACCTATTAACATCTATGATTGGGCTGTTACTTTTTATGGCTTTAATGAGAAATGCAGGCGGCTGAAGCTGGTGGGAGGAGACGGAACAGAAGAGTCTGAAAGAATAAAAAGCTTTTTAAGTTTCAGGACTGCAGGGATCCTGAAAACCAGGTTAACGAGTGCAGTCATCAGATTCTTACAGGCTTATTTTGGAAGTATAACCGTCCGTGTGATTTTATTACAACCATGAAGTAGCAGCTCTCAGCAAACTTCAAACCTCTGAACAGCTCTTCGCCAACACTGAGCTCAGACTGCCAGAGCTGGGGCCGCCATAACAGGTCAAGCTCACTGATCGTTTGTCTTCCTGGGTTCATTTGCCTGACAAAATGGCCCAGAAATGAAGCACAGGGAACCAGGATATTCTGACCTATCGAGACAACACACAGGGTTGAACTGACCAAATCTAGAATTGAGAGTAGAAGGTTTCCAAATCTGAGAAAGAGTAATCATTCATCATAGACATACAGATGCAAAGTCTGATGGAAGATGTGGAGAAAAGGTTGTAAGCCAATAAAGTTGGCAACCAATGCCTTAAAGGATCAATTCAAACAAATTCAGAATGTTTCAGGTGCTAAAGGCTAGCTACTCATCTCTGACGATGAAGGTATTTTTACTTGTCTGGGTCACTCTGATCTTTCATCTTGGTTACCATTTATTACTGCTGAAACTACTACTACTAAGATTTTATGGCGGTATCTAAACTCATAATGGTTTTATGAGTTTATGAATTGGCATCAGTTATTAATCACTTATGTCTTGCTATTTCCACACTGTATGATGAGTTAAGTAACACAAAGGCAGATACATGTTCAACCTGTTGATCATTAGCACCTGTTTTCTGACTGATCTATGGTCTGTTTTTATCGGTGTCTGATGTTGTGAAACTTTGTGTGATGATGAATATATTCGTCTTGTCCAACACTGTGATCAGAGCAAACCCACAGCTAAAGCAGAGCTGCTGTTTGATTGGTGGACAGGTGAAGCCTGCCTCGCACCACGCCCACCAGTTCAAATAAAAACAAACCCTGTAACCGTCTGAAGGCTTCAACTGACTGATTCCACTGTGTCAACACACACACACACACACACACACACTCTACCTTCAAACACACTGCAGGTCTCTGCTGCAAGCTGTTTATTTATATAATATAATAAAACTGGAAATTGGCCAATCAGTGATGCCCACCCACCAGGATTATTCTCCTCTGCAGCCTTGAGGGTGTCAGTGTGTGAAACCTGCCTCGTCCTGCCTGCTACAGCTGCTGCTCCTGGTTTCAGTGGAGAGTTTTAGTGTTTCAGAATGCCTCCAAAGAGGTTTTGTGCATCAACATGGTAATGTAGGAATAAAACAGAATAGGTTTGGTTCAGATGGGTAAAATTATCTGCCAGTATTCAGTATGATTATCCTCTGGACTCTCCACTGAAACCAGCACTTACTGCTTTCATGTTAAGCAATGATTTGTAGGAATTACCATATTAAATGTGTGGCTATGATAAGGAGGAACATCTGTACATCAGTCCATCTGTAAAACATCAACTTCTGTTAGAAATTATCAGCTATTAGCAGCTTAAATCCCAACACTCTGCTAATGTGAGCTCGTCTTCAACGCTTTAACTAAAGATCCTGTTTGTGCAGTGTGTTTCTATGTTTGGCAGCTTTTCTCTGCACAGGATAAAAAACGATTCTGATAGTTTCTGGACAGGGAAACCCATTTGTGTTTCAAGAAAATGACCAAGTGATGAAAGTCTGCAGTCTGGATTTGTGGTCAGACTCTATTTATAGTCCCAGGACTGTCTCTGGTCCAGACCGTTTTGGCTGCAGCTCAGTAATTAGAGACGAGAAAACTCTGTTTTAAAGATGTGTCATCGTCAACACAGTCATGTTTGGGATGAGGTGCTCTGCTGTGTCTTACATTAAGTTAAGGTGAAGCTGGCGTCTCTGGACTCATAAAACACTTTAATATCTCAGAGGACAGATTTAAAAAGTAGAAAAGAACCAACAGTGATGGGATGTTCAACACTGAATCAGGCAGTTCAGTGACTACAAACATCAAGTGCTGAAAATAACACATTCTTTGAGACCATTGTACTCAACAGTGGCTGTGTTTACACTGGTCATTCTCAGGTTCAGTTTGTCAGTTAAACAGTTTCCTCAGACTCCAACACCCTGCAGGTACAGGCTACCTGAAAAGCAAAAACACCTGTGACCAAAGCTAAAAAGCCTGGATTAAACCCAAGATTCTGTCAAACACCACAACAGGCTACTGGATTAAAATTGAGATTAACCACCAAACATTTTGTGAAAGCTGCAGTTCTGGGATTAAAACCAGAACAAACTGCATCAAACCTGGAAATTATTGAGTTCGAGATTATTTAAGGATGAAGAATTAAAAACAAAGCAGTAGCTGACTTCGAGATGTACCCATGATGCTTTGTGGGTCTCAGTCTGCACAGATTAGGAGAAGCAGTGTCCTGTCCACAGTAAATTTACTAAAGCAATAAACCAGGAATCTTAAGGAGGTTTCTCACAACAACAGGACAGTTGAAGGTTCGATGCCCTTTATCAACAGAGTGTCTTTGTCCAGCCTGAGTATCTCTGGGTCCCTCATCTAAACTGTCCTCAGTATAAATATGAAACACTCCAGCTTCCTTCCCAGTTCACATTCCTCCCTGCTCAGACTGTTGGCCTCCATCTGCAGCGGCTGGAAGCTGGTTTACTTCCTTGTCAAATGCCCTTTTCCTTAAAGACTGGGCTCTTTGTTTCAGCTGCGATTAGTTGGCAGATATAAAGGCAGGCAAACCGATATTTGAGACTATTGTGAACGCCTGCCTGCTTCTGGCACTCAGAGATATTCTCCCTCTCCCTCTGCTCAGCTCAGCAGCCAGATGTACTGTACACAAAAAAAATCTCTTAACCCTCCGAGTGTTTGTTTTACTCAGCTTCAACGCTCACACAGGCACCTACAAGCTCAATGAGTCTCGTGACCTTTGGTCTCACTGGATTTTGAAAAAGCACGAGCACCAATGAGAAAGCAGGTGATCTTTCAACCAGGAAGCAGAACTGTTTCTAACTGTTCAGCTGTGTAACAGTTACACCGCTATATCAGGAGAAACCAGTTTTAAAATGAGAGAATCATCAGCCACAGTGACGACAGACAGAGGTATGACTCAGGTCTTGCTGCTGTTACCTGGCCAACGTCATCACAGAGAAGGTGTGGATACTGATGTTGTAAATCAAACAGTGAATGCTTATTGGCCATGAGTCACATCTCATGAAAGATTTACCCAGCCAGCGTGCTTCAGACTGCTGAGATCATCCACCTGACAGACCAAACTGTGGATTATAATCACTGAGAATAAACCCACCTGAACCAAGATTAGCCCCACCCCCAACCCCATCCACCTGCTGATCTGTCTACACAGCTCACACTCCTGTTACACTGACAAAATCATTATGACAGAAACTGATAAGCACGACTGAAATATGTCTCGAGTTGCTTCCAGGACGAACCACTTTTCTATGAGAGATATACTGATTTCTATTCATATAGGCATTCGTTAGCTTCCTATAGAAATGGTTAAGACACTTTCTTAGTTAACTGATCAGACATTTGGTCAGTAAAGCATCAGAACACAATGACAAATGTTTCCTGGAGGCCAAGATGACATCTTCACTTGTCTTGTTTTGTCTGAACAGCAGACCCAAAAACCAAACACATTCAGCTTTCAATCACAAAAGAGAAAAGCACCATTGAGAAGGAACCAGAGGATGTTTAGGACTTTTGCTTGAAAAATGACTTCAATGATCAGCCAGTGTCTTCCGTCTCATTAACTGCCTCATCGTTTCTGTTCTTTATAGGACGACAGGATATAATACCAACATAACGTCAAGAATTAAACCTCAACATCCACATCTGCTTCACCATGACCACTCCATAATCATAACAAAGTGACTGAAGCAGCTTCATCTTCAGCTGAAACTGATCCAGTATCAGAGTTCAGAACAACACCAGCATCATGAACTGGAGATAAAGAAAAAACCCCTCAAACTGTCCTTCAACCAGTCAACATGTGTGACCAATCACAGCCTCCCGGTGTGATCCAGGTTCAGACTTCTATTAATAGCTTTACAGAACTTTTTTTCTTGGAGGAAACGAGGAAAGAGGTACGGAAATACCACAGATCCACTGGGATCCTCCACCCCCCAGTCGGACCAGCACAGTCCCTCTGATACTCCTGTGATATGTCTATAGGGGCTCACAATATGTGTGTGTGTGTGGTATTCTACGAGTTTAGGGCTAATTTGGAGAACTTTATGGAACCTTTACTCCTGTAAACCCCTGTTATAGTTCAGGAGGAAGTCACAGTAGTGAGTTGATGTTTTACTTGATGGTGTTTATCTCATTTATTTCCACATCTTAAAGGGGTTTTTTGGTGCTCATTAGTGGCCTAAGGATCTGCACTGTTGTTGACAGGCTGCACCAGACAACAATAACTGCACGTTTGAAGATGTTTTCATGAGTTGAAGCTCCCTGACAGAAGGTCTAACCAATGCAACCAAACAGATGAAGAGTTAGAGCGCCTGGAGTCCAGTGAAGACTTCTTACCTCTGTGAAGAAATTATCCATCGCCCTCGTTATTTTAATCCCAGAGGATTTACTGTATGGAAACCGCGCGTCCGGTCAATCCCACTCATGTGTTGATAGTGTGGATCCAAGCCAAGAAAAAGGAAGCAGATCCCGGAGGTTTAGTCCCTGGTCTTCCAGCTGGACTTCTGCAGGACGGAGGACAGCGGCTCGGTCAGTGTGGAGCTACAGTAGGAGATTTACTCTTTGTTTCACGGGTTCCTGCACAGACACCGGTACTTTCTCCTCAAAGATTCAAAACTCTCGGGTTTTCTCCTCCTGGAACCCGGACTCCTCTCCGTGCGCCTCCGGGTGTCACCGGGTGCACGGTCCGTCCGGTTCTGTTCTTGGTTTGTTTGGTCAACAGCCAAACGTGCGGCAGAAGCGAACTAACGAGAGACCGGTCAAACTTTGGAGACGCTCAGTCCGTCAGTCAGTCACTCACACCGGTGGACGATTAGCTCCACCTCCTCCTCCTGCAGCCCCGCGGTCTCTCTGACTCCTCCTCCTGACACATGGGGCGGAATGAGTGACAGTGGAGGTGGTGTTTGTTTGCAGGTAGAAACCAGAATGGCAGCGGAGGATTTTATTGAAACCTAAACTTTAGACACTTTAGGTAATTCTTCACTCTCTGATTTTAAGGAAAAGATCTGTGAAATAAATTCCCTTTAAACAGCTACACTGACTTTGAGGTGAGATTATTTTCCTAACCGCTGTTTCTAAAGTCAGAGCAAGGAAATTTGAACATCTACAACTCCATTACAATCCATCTGCTGATGAAGATCAAGTGATCCGACTGAAAGCTCCAGAACAGCTGCTAAACGCACCTTGTGGAGAGATTGTTTTGTCAACAAAGTCCCCTTTTTTAATCACAGGAGTTTAGGAGACGAGCGCTGTTTCTACTCATCAGAGTTCCTGCTTTTATCCTGGAAACACTCAAGGTCCACTTACTGTTTCCTGGATCTTTCAACCATAACGACCATATGAGAATGAGAAATATATATATATGTACAAATATAAATATATATATATATATATATATATATATATATGTGTGTGTGTGTGTGTGTGTACAGAATGTACAGAAATGTTTGTTCTTTTCTTTCTTTTTTTAAAGACCCAGTCAGTTTCAGTTCTCCAACAGGTTTTGCAGAGACCTGCTGACTAACATCTGACTTAATATAAATTTTACACAAAGCCTGTGAGCAGCCATCAGTGTAATCAGATAATGAGCTATATGGTGAAGCATTAACATTCCAGCTGCAGGTTAACAACACTGACCCTTCACATCTAATCCAAACACAGGGGTGTGTGTGTGTGTGTGTGTGTGTGTGTGTGTGTGTGTGTGTGTGTGTGTTTTCTTTAACTAACTCAGGATACAGAATGACCTCTGACCCCTGCTGGTCAGCTATCCATCCGTCACTGGGGATTTAGCGCCCACTGCTGCTGACTGACAGGAGAGCAGCAAACCTGACCACGTCACACATCAAGACCAGGACCAGGACTAAATAGGGTTGTTTTTTTTTTTTTGTTGTTTTTTTTACAGATTCACCCTCAGTTTGGATTCAGATGTTTTTGCTTTAGAGAGGCACAACAGCTGAGAACATTTGTAGCTTTAATTTCTCTGGTGTTATTTGCACAAATGCAGTATCAGCACTTTACGCGAGAAAAAAGTCAGTTTAATTTTCCTCACATTTGCATTAAAAACTGGAGGTAAGAGCGAGATCAGAGAGGAAGACGCAGAGTGTTTCATGTTACATAAGCAGAGTCTCAGATTTTCTTGAGGTATCTGAGGTGTTTCAGATGATATTCATGAGTTCACTGTGAAGCCTTTGTATTCAAATGCTCTGGGCTTGTTATGAACTTGTGTGACACCAAAACCACAAGTGGTTTTACAACCCTGTGACTATCAGCAGTTTGTGAAACAGTGAGAACACAATCTGAGTCAAAATAGAAGGCTGTGTAAGAATGTTTGATATGTGATCCTCAGAGATCTGAGCAGAACATCAAGGGAGTCAATTATATTGGACCAGGCGGAGCTAAGAGTTGGTGCACTCGGGTTTGTTTTAGCACCAGAACCCATACGTGGCTGCCAGATTCGGGAGGTTTGGATGGTGTTGATTTACAGTGATTTGGTTGGAGATTGACTGTAGGTCCAGCTGACATTTCACAGCCAGCTTTGGAACAAACACATCCCTCACACATCATACATCTCATATCTGGGATACACCCAGTGACCAGGGCCAATTTCAGCCATTGCTGGTCCAAGAATTTTTCCAAGACACCTGGAAGTCTGGGTTAAAAACTGCACTGAACTTGGTTAAAGCATGAAAGCTCTATCAGTGGTTTCAGTGTTATTTCAATAAGTGCATTTAAAAGTCTTTCACACTGAAATATAGTCAATGAAATTATCTTGAAACAGCTGTAAATGTAATCTTGACCTCTAGAAACCTCTCTTCTATCAACCAAAACCATCCCAGTGTTAAAACATGTGGATCAGTCCAAAGAATCAATCAGAAATAACTGTAAACAATGATGCCTGTTCATTGTTGTAGTTCCTTTTCTTTCATTAATACACAGCAGTGATGGTGGACCTGAGATTATGAGGCATCAGCAGTTTTTTCCTCACCTGAAGTGTCTCCACAGCAGTTCTTTCAGAGAGATCACTCCTCCCATTCTCACCTGTCTGGACAATGTCACCTCACTGACCATTGACCTCTAATTCCCAGCCGCTGACAGAGGTTAAGTAACACTCATTACCTGTAGCCATGGTCTTTAAGCCCCTAAGGATTCCTCTGTCAGGGTCAAATTGGATATAGTGACAGGTACGAGCTAAACTCACCTTTACAAACATTAACATGAACACAGCTTCACCTCTCGTCTCAACCTTTCATGTCAAGGATTTTTTAGGAGCTGACATGTAGGTGTTGAGTTTGAGTGAAAGACCGATCTGTCTCCTGGAGGATTAGGAGCTGCTGTTAGCTAACCTCTGCATGTTTTAGCATGTTCACTACAAATCACGCTTCACATAACATGATCCTGGGTTTTAGAAGTTCAGACGTCTTTTTTTCTCCTTTTTTCCACACCCGGTGACTTTTCACGAGTTTGTACTTTACATCAGCATGAAACAATACTTAACGTTGCACATTCACTGTGATCAGTTACACAATTTCAGTTATTTGAAATGAAATCCAAACCAGAGATGAATAGAAACCGTTGGCTGTCATGAACATAAGGTGGTTAGTGTGTATTCAACTGTGGTCAGAATAAAGTATCTATGATTTGCTGTTTACAAGCTAAAATGTGATTGTCAAAGGTAAACCAACTGATTCTGTTTGGACTGCAGGAGCTGATGATTTAAGACAGTGTTCCCATATTTTGTTGTTTCTCCCAAACCTCTGCAGATTAATCCATGTTCTTGGTTTGTTCAAACAGAATTATTGTGATGAAATTTACTGATGCTGTGAATGTGATCATCAGATTGAAAACAATGAGCAGGATCAGGAAGGAGGATCAGGTTAGAAAGGTTGTACCAGGTTAGTTTTTAGAAAGTGAGCGAGCTCCATCTGCTGATCTGATGAAGGTCATGAGACAGGCTGTACAGAAAAAGACAGTGAGTAGATCTTGAGCTAACATAGTTCTGTCAAACATTTGTCAAAGTAGTTTTGTGGAGTTGAGTTTTGGAAAGAGTCGTAAAGTTAGATTAGGCTCAGTTATGTATAGTTAGAGGTTAGTTGAGGCCAGGTTAGAGGTGGTCCAGCTGAGCTATGGATGTACTCATAAATTTAGGCTTCAGGTTAAGGGGCAGTCTAGTTTAGTTTGGTCTGGTCTTTGTTCATCCATCCATTGTTAACTCTATACTAAGACTCTGACTATGAAAAGAGTCACATCTCGTGAATGTTCTTACATAATCTATCAGGACGGCCCATGTTTGGCATCCATACAGTAAGGTTTGTATCATGTATTATTTGAAGCCGCTGTAGTCAACGTAGAAACTGAGAATGTCCAGCAGTAGGATCAAGAAAGACACAGCTGCAGGCTGCGATGCACACTGAAAGGCATAAAATGAGCACAAAACACTGACTTACGGCTGCTGAAATACAAAACTGCTGTTACAGGCTGAGATTTCTAACAGCTCAGACATGTTAAAGGAGCGAGAGTAGCAGCATGAAAATGGATCATTACTCCCTGGTTTCCACAGACTGATCGTCTCCTCATCAATAAGAACTGGAAGTTTACAGGAGCCACTTGTCTCTTGTTGTTTGATTCTTTTCCAGCATCTCCCAACTATCCAAAAACAGGATGAGGAAGACAAACATTTCCTGTGGTTGTTCTAGACTTTTTCTAAAGATGTGTGATAACGGGACAGGGAATTTTTTTCTCTACCGGGACTCCGGCTAAGTGTGTCAGTGGTGAAGCCACAACAGACTTCCTCCGACCGATATCACGCTGAGAGGAAGACGGAGAGAGTGGAGGGCTGAGGATGACAAGCCAAACCCTGATGAAGCTGGAGAGGCAGGTGATGGAAATTTGACTTGTCCATCAGGTGATATTATTCTGATGCAAAACCTCAGTGTAGTAATATGTTTTTGTAATAGTTGATCAGTGGGTTTGGTTTGGCCTCAAGAACTCCTGTAGTCCTCCCTGCAACCTCAAGGACCCCTGAAACCTCCCCAAAGATTCTTAGGAACTTCTGAAGGATTTGTGAAGGAGGGAGGCAGAGAGAGAGAGAGAAAGTTTGATAATTACTTGCGGTCAAGCTTGTCCTCAACTCCCTGTGATTACAGAGAGCTAAATGTTCGTCTTAACCACTTACCGACAAATGATGACGCAGCAAACTCTTTCAGTGTGGGCAGGACCTGACCAGCCCAGTTATTACTATTAACCCTTTATAAAGAGGCAGAGTTACCACAAAGACTGAGAAATAGTAAAAAATACTACAGAGGTGATGTGTTCTCTAGGAAATATAGATATTATATTACACTGATGCAGCAGAAAGTCTGTGAAGGTTTATCTCACATGTGAGGCAGCATGAAGTCTGGCTTGATCGCAACTTTTAGACTTTACTGTAGCATTAACAGAATAAGTGGATGACCTTGTAAAATCAGCCATATTTAAGGAGTCATTATGGCTAAAGCTATGAAGTTTATAGCTAAAACTGACAAACAGCCTCACATTATTTTGTCCTTAATTTGTTCAAGCTGTAATAATTTGGATGAAAAAGTGATTTTACTCCAATAAAAATGTGGATGAACTGTCATTACAGTCCTTTTTCAGCCTAAAACTGCAACATTAAACAATAGATTTTTATTTAAAGTCTTTTGATAGGTCTGTTTCTTAGAGGAAACATCATCTAAAGTTCATTGAAAATGGAGTAACATTAATCTGCAGCTGAAATCAGGTGAAAAGATGGAGTAGCCTACTCTTCTACTGGCACCTGCAAAACTTTAATCTCACCATAACTACACTGGTTAGCTCTTTAGCCTCCAGGTTTAAAGCAGTCAGAGTCCACTCATATACATTTACCTCAACCACTGAGATGATTTAAGATTCTATATCTTCATCTTCACTGTACGAAACAGTCATTAAACTTTTTGATTATTTGGTATATGGAGTAAACAGCTCCAGCAGGAGACTTTTCTGCTGTATATTCTCCATGTATGCAGTAAAATTAATGCTTGAATAACGGTGTTGCATGTGGTTTGTCTGTCATGACTCGTCCTCACCACATCACCAGAACCTGATGCTTCAAAGCTGCTTTTGAACTCCACTCTCTGATCTTCAAAACGGTTTCTTCTTTTAACCTCGGGGCTACGTCTTCACCTCAAGAAATCTGTGCGTTCGCTGTGCGGCAAAAACTCAGACTCTTCAATCCAACATGGTAATGAAAGGTGTAGAGGAGCTAATTAAAAACACACACAGGAAGCAGAACGCTGTCAAAACGTTGGGCTTTTTATCATTACCCATGTCATCACATGCAACCTGATTTATTATTTACCTTGTTTACTGTGTGCACCAAACTTGCATCATATGGAGCGATAAATACAAAGATAGAAATAACATCACATGATGAATCCTTTGTCAAATGTTTGGAGGAACTGTTTTTAAAAACTGAAGCGTCATGGTCGATGCAGCAGAAGCAGATGAATCCGGAGTTTTTGCCTCTCGAATGGGTCAAGCCCAAAAATACTGATGACTACAGCTCCCATAATGCAACTTATAGTGTCTCAGTGGTTTGTCAGGCCTGTTCAGAGATGAGGACATCAAAACCAAAACCATTATACAACTGTTTTCCCTTTAAGATACACAGCTGAGAGGCTTGTGCAGCCTTGTTGTTGGTGTGTTTGCTCTGTGCTGTCAGGTTCAGCTCTGGATGTTAGGAAACAGAGAAGGGGTGAAGGATCCTCAGGGTCGGTTATAGTTCATAAGCAGTGGGATCATCTCAGAGCAGCCAGGATTTCTCAGCAGCTCTGAGCAGAGGTCAGGTACAGCCGGGTCACAGAGGTCACACAGTCTTCCAGAACAAACTGACCTCGCCCTAATCCCCAAATACTTCCTGCTGGAGGGGAGGGGGGCTGCAGTTAGCTGCTTTTCACCCTGGGACTCCCTCCAGATAACAAACTGCTGAGTCTCAGTCCGACACTAACAACGGAGGAAGACCACAGATTTAACTGTTTCATACAGTTAAGTCCAGCATATCACAGGGTTAAATGGTCTGAGTTGAGTGTTAGGAACTACCCTGTCTCCAGTAAAAAAAACCATCTCCCTCTGGAACGTGGTTGAGGAAGAACCACGCCCTTTAAAAGTTGTCTGCTTCACCAAATGAAAGATTTACAAAAACCGAGAAGGAGAGTTAACGACTCAGGAAATTAATTCCCACAGTTTGACTGCAGGTAAGTGAAGGTTCATTGTGTTGTTCACTGGTTCAATTAAACAAACAAATTGGATCATTAGGAGACAAAGACTCAGGTCTTTACAAACACTGCCATCTAGTGTCCAAATGCAGGTAATACAGCATTAAAAATAAGAACCCACTGTTCAGTGGGAGTTTAATGCTTTTATTTCAAAGTAACTTCAGACTTTAATCAACTGACAAACTTTGATGTTGAGGAGATGTTTGACTAAAGACAGGTCCAGTTTTTAGAATGATTTGTACTAAAACAACAGGTTAAATTACTGATTGGTCAATGGACATCAACATAAAGTATTCCTCAAGGTGAAATACTAAATATCTTCTGGTCTCAGCTTCTCAAATGTGAGGATTTGCTGCTTTTTCTGTCTTTCTATCATTGTAAAATAGAGTATAAGTGGGAATGGTTGGAGAACACACGGTGCTGACTTTTTGTGAGCTGGATGGACGGATGGCTTGGATGACAAGACTTTAGTTGTATAAATTATGTCACATTGCAAAGATAAAACCCTACTTTGCTCACAAACCTCTGTATCAGTAACTGAAGTCGCTGAATGAAGGAAAAGCTTCAGAATGACACAGAACAGGAAGATTTCACTGCTGATACCGTTGTTCTTTAACCTTCAGTGTCGGTCTGATGGAGTATTCTCCTTCTGATCAGATATTTAAACAACATAAACGATCTTCTTCCACCTCAGGTGCATCAGTCTGTGGATCAACAAGTGAATCCAGTTCACCAGACACTGACGCAGTGTGTGCGGTGAACGGCAGGGGGCGCACGGAGACAATGAAATGGACAGAGAGAATGGAGGAGTGTTTCCACTGAAACAAGGGCAGAGGAAATCTACATTCCCATCCAGTGCGCAATTCAACATCTGAGTAAATATTTGCTAATAAGAAAAATCCACACCAGGAAATATTTCACTCAGAGAGAGAAACACATCGAGTTGAATATATTTTGGCTCTTTGAGCTTCCTCTTCAGAGACACCGTATAATGAATGAGAAAGAATATTATCGGAATAATGAAGGAATTTTACAGCGACAGCGCTGGCTCTGAAATCACCACAAAGTACAACTGAATAAAATATAATAGTTGTAGGAAAACCCTACAAACATCAGATCTCCTAAAGTATCAAATCGACCCCAAACGCATCATAACGCTTTGTTAGAAAATTACAGAAAAATTCAGGCAGTAAATTCTTCTTTTCATAGGAGGAAAATTTTGGCTTGTGCATCTGCTCGGCGTGCGTGCACAATGCACACGCGCATGCACGTACGTATGGATGCGTGTGCGCGCAGGCGGAGGATCGCCGAGCCGAGCCGTACCGTGCAGCAGGCACAAGCCGCTGGGCGCGCAGGAGAAGCCGCAAAAAATTACAGCAGCCGCTACTTGAAACTGCGAGGAGAGCAGAGGGAGCGTCGGAACTTCAGTGTTCACGGTAAGAGCCGCCGCCTCCGTTAATCCTCCTCCTTTCTCTCCCCTAAAAAACAGCTCTCTGGATGCTTGCGGTTGTTATACACATATTTTTCTTTGCCATCCCTTTTGTCTTTTTCCACCTCTCCATTTGGGGAGCCGGGGCGCACGCTGCGTGGATCAGTGTGGGCTCAGAGACACGGGATCCTGGAGATTTGATGGGAAGAAAAAGAAAAGAACATTTAACGGGGCTCAGTCTAACGCGGCTCAAATTCCACTAATTAAATCTTCCTCTATCCTGTTTTTACCAGGCGAAAAAAAATGTGCACGAGCTTTAAAAAGGGGTGTGTACAGTCTGGAAGAACACGCGCCTCAGCCTCACACACACACACACACACACACACATTCTCCTTTATTCACACTTTTACTGAGGAAAACCTGGCTGCGGACAGGAGCGTCTCCTCACGCACTTCACGCGCTCTTTATTATTGATTGATTGGCCTGAAAATGTTTGTGATCGTGTTTTTGTCTCTGGCTGCTAGGCAACGCGCAGAGAGAGCGCGAGCTGGTTTTTATTTTCTGATCATTTACAATAAAACGAGCTCTCCTCCTCCTCCTCTGCTTCTTCTTCTTCTCCTTCCTCTTCTTCTCTCGCCCCACCTCTTTGTCTGTGTGGAGGTGTGACACCGTTTGGCTGCATGCAACTGCCACACACACACACACACACACACACACTGAGCGCCTCTAACCAGGTTATGTCACGATTCAGATGAATTATTGATCTCATATTTCCGTTTTATTGCACCGAGAAGAAGGAGGATGGAGGAGGGGGGAGATGGGGATTTAGGGGAGCGCGTGTGGGATGAGGAGGGGGGTGATGGAGAATTGGGGTGGGGTGGGGGGTTGTACCTGAAACCGTCCCCCCCTCACACCCATTAAGTTCGTCTTTACACTCCGCTCCCGTCGACGTTGGATGTTATTTCTGCAGCGAGTCAAACTTTATTAGCCATCCTCCGTCCGTTAATTGCCTGGTCCTTTGTTTGCCGCGGCGCGCATGCGCACTGGGTGTAGGGTGTGGATGGGAGAGATGCCACCTTGCCTATCAATAGGATGGAGAGGAGGAGGATGGTGTTTTAATTCTCGGTTTATTTGTTCATTACATGGAGGAAAATAGATCGTAGAAATAAAATGAGCTGATTTTTGTGGCTGTGTGTGTGTGTGTGTGTGTGTGTGTGTGTGTGTAGACGGTGTTTAGTGTGTGAATGGCGACGCTGTATCAGTAAATATCATTAATGTCATTCAGTAGATTATAATGATGCAGTTCTGTCAGGCTGTAATGATCGATTATTGATGATCAGTGAATGGATAAATTGAAGGAAAGGAAAATTAATCGCCTGTATTTTTAATTGTCAGTTCATCTTTGAGCTCATTATCAGACTGTTAAAGCGCTGTAGATGACATATATTTGGATTCTACACTTTACAGACTAAACAGTTAATCAATTCTATAAAGAAATAAACGGATCCATTAATAATG
Source organism: Lates calcarifer (assembly GCF_001640805.2). Lineage (NCBI taxonomy): Eukaryota > Metazoa > Chordata > Actinopteri > Centropomidae > Lates > Lates calcarifer. The sequence goes on along the minus strand of NC_066836.1, from coordinate 2,081,505 downwards.
GAGCTGCTGTCCTCTGATGCTGCTCAGAGGAAACAGACTCAGGTTTATATTGCTATGACATTCACCTAATAGTCATATAATACTTGTTTCTATGGTGCTCCACTGTGACTCTGTCCTTAACCTGCACTGATGGATGGGAACTGAGTACATTACTCAAGTACTGTACTTACTGTACTCAACAATGCTGAGGTGCTTCTACTTCATTTGAGTATTCGCACGTGATGTTACTTTATACTTGTACTCCACTACATTAGTCTGACAGCAGCAGTTATTACTTTATTTGTAAAACGTGTGATAATCCTGTCAAAAAAAAAGACACATAGTTTTGTGTTAAAGCAGCAGCGTGTAGGATTTAGTGCCATCTAGTGGTGAGAACACAGATTGCAGCAACTCGTTTTATTCCAGCTCAGTGTGAGAGTCGGTCGAGTTTTGTTGTGTTTATCTCCTCTCCTCCTGTTTCACTCGTTATATTCAGCTCAAGAAAAGCTCCCACATGTTATTAAGTGTCTTTAAAGTCATAGATGGACAGACGTCAAGACCAAACCTCTGAACATCAGGACAAAATATCAGCGTTTTTTAAACATGGCTCTTAAACAGTCACCCTCAGGGAAACACTGTCTATTTAAATATTGTATTTAGTTGTTAAGTAACAGCTGAAATGTAACAGGCTCCTATACAGAGTCACTGGTTCTGTTTGTCTGTTCTGGGCTCCTGTAGAAACATGGTGGACTCCGTAGAAGAGGACCCGCTCCCTGTGTAGATATAAACTGCTCATTCTAAGCAAACGAAAACACAATAATGATTAGTTTTAGGTGATTACACACTAGATTAGAATATATTCCATTTCTGCCGATAGATTCCTGTAAATGTTACAAACTGGACCTTTAACTGTTTCACATTCTGTTGGATGGAGTTTAAAATAAACTTGTGTGTTAGTACATTAAAATGCTGCTAATGCATCAACAATAATGATGCCTAATGAATGTCAGACTTTTAGTAGTAATGGAGTATTTTTGAATAGTAGTAAAGAGTAAAGAAGGAGGAGGTTTATATTATTTTAATATAATTCATAGCAGTTTTGAATGTACTGGGTATCACTGTAACATATTTGTGACATTGCTGTGCACTGTGTGATATATTATGGTGTATTTGTGGTGTGTATTTACTGTATAATACTGCAGTGTGGTCTGGTTGTGTGTCTGTATTGAGTCCTAGAAAGCCATAAATAATGTGTCTGTATATGGAGCGTTCTGATTGGCTCGTACTCTGTCATGTGACTGTGATGTTTGACTCTGCCTGGGGGCGTTTGTCATACGCCTTTACCCTCAGTTGCATGTGTTTCTAGTCGCTCCGCTGACAGCTGTCTGTTAAAGACAAACATCAACACAACATTTCACCGAGACGACGCACAAACACGATCTGCGTCAGGATGATACAAAAAGCAAAATCCCAGACGGTATATTGACATTATTTCAAAATATAACTCAGCTTTAACTATAATATTCCTTAAAGGTATTTAATTTTGTGTTTGTGTCCATCTGCGCCGTGATGTAAGATCACCATGGTAACGGCAGGGCCGTAGTAATGTGTCCTGTCTGTCTGGCTGCTGATTGGCTCTCATAAATCCAGCCCTGAGCGCCTTCATTCATCCTTCCGGAGGAGACAAACAGCAACCTGATGAGGAGTTATGACAGTGACTCATCCGTCACCGCCGCTGTCAGCTCCTCGAGGTGCGTTCGTGTGTCGAGACGCACAAAGAAACTGTGGGCAGGGAGTCATTGGGGTCGTAACGGAGGAGTCTGTATACTTCTGTCGCACAGAAAAGAGTGTGTGAGACAAAAAGAAAGAGGACGATTAGAGGGACCACTGCCATGTCTTTGTGGTCCCCTCCCCGCTGAGATGTGAAAAACAAACACGCTCTTTGTCCAGGATCCAGAGAGTCTTGTGATCAACAGGCGTCAGTCTTAATGAAACCATCATCAAGCGTGAGATTCAGACGAGACGAAGCAGGGCGATGAGAGCAGCTGCTGAGGTTTAATGCACAGACAAACTCAGTGAGGGCATGGATCTGTACGTGTGTGTGTGTGTGTGTGTGTGTGTGGAGGAAGGTGGGGAATGGGTGCAGCTGCAGGTTGAGTCACCGCTGCTGCTACTACAGTGAAAAAAATCTGGGTCTGATTTAGTCCTTAAACTCTCATTAAAGAAGAAACAACATGTTCGGTCAGTGATTATTTTCACCTCCACTGCAGCTTATTATTAAAGTTTATTTGAGCCTATAATCTTATTTTCTAATTTTAAGAAAGTAATATTTCTAGGATTCAGTAATAGATATAATGAGTCATGACACCGGTCCCCACATCAAACACCACCAACCTCTTCTACCACCTGTCGTTGTGGTATGTGTTGTTATCAGGATATGAGATTTTGGTCGTACCGCTCAGCCCTGGTCAGCTGTGTTGTAATGAATATTTTTATTGATGCTTTTGCTTCTGGACGTGTTTGAGAAATTTGAAGAGCTACAGCACATCAGACTATAACCATATTCATGCGAGTTAAAGAGCAGCTTGTGTCGTTTCAGTGGTTATCACATATATACAAGTACAAGTCATTGTGATGAAGTGATCTGGCTGCTTTGCCGTCATTAATGAGGGAAACTTAGCGTGAAGTATTAATATAATGTAGATTGTGTTTGCAGTTCTGGAGCAGCTGCTGCTGCCATTAATGAAGTGAAGCCTGAGCGCTTCAGGCTCACATGTTAAACCCTTTTCACTGCCATTTACATCTATATCCTGGCCCCTGTTGATCGTGGCAGTGCTGCCAGCTGCATTTCAAGCTCCCCACTGAGCATCCACCTGTAGCTCCTGAGTTTAAGGTGGAAGTTACCAGGTGTTTCTGCCTCCAGAGCTGTAGAGTCTGATCTGTCATAACATGCCTCCTGCTGCTCCTACAATCCTGCTCAATGGTTGTTCTTACATTTACATTTATCAGTGTTATTGTTCGTCCTGTTGCTATCTCTACATGGACATCTGCAAATCCACTAACCCAGGTCTAACAAAAAGGCCATAAATGGAGTTAAAACAACCAAACTGCCCCCAGTTCAACTCCTCTCTGAGTCAGTAACAACAGAATTTATTACAGGACTGTTGTATTGCATCAGAGTACATGTGTTTCTGTTTTTCTAGCTGGTTAGTGGCACACTACAGTGCTGTAGTTTTAAAATAAAGGCTGAATACTTGTTATAGTCCTGGCACAGCTGCTGCAGGAGACAGCTCCTGTTTGTATTGAAAGAGTTTGGGTGTAAAATGGGGAAGTGAATTTCTTGGAAAGTCTCCACCATTAGCAGCGAACTGTTTTATGTTTGACAGAGCAGCTCACAGCAGTGGGACGGTATAAATGTTAAGTGGTGACTGAGTGTTTAATTCTCAATAAAGAGTCGACAGGACACAGAATAAGTTACTGTTTCACACTTGTAGCTTTCGGATGTGATAAGACTCTCAGACTCTGCCTATGGCCAAACTGCTTCTGCCTGATAACCACTCAGTGTCCGTCACTGCAGCAGGAATGAGGAAGTCAGATGTTTCAGTTTCCTGTCAAAGGAAGCGTGACACTGTGTATTAAATGACTTTTAGAAAAGGTTATTTTGGTGCTGTTTATATTGAGTTGGAGTCAGAGTACAGCAGAGGGTTTAACAGGGAAGATCATCAGGAATTTGCATTTCCCAACAACATGGTCGTCTGTTGCTTTACAGTTTATTTCTGACAGGCTTTTTATAGAAGCTATAATGAGCAGTACAGGGTCACAGTTACAGTATGTCCCTCTGAGGACACTGAGGTCGTGTCCTCCATGGGTTTTCTCTGGAAATTTGGAGATTTAGCAACAGTGCAGAGCAGCCAAACATTACACTTGGCAGCACTTTTTAAAGTTTGATTCCTTTATTTTTAGACTCAGTACTTTTAAATACTGTCTGACTGACTGTCGTCCCATAATTCTGTGCATGTCAATGAATCTAAATTGCAATAAAAACTGTACTGTACTACAGAGAGTTTTACTAAACAGTACATCTTGCATGTGTGTTTTCCTGGATTGGACTCTATCTATTCACTTGTTGTGTTGTTTTTCTGCCTCCTAGTGGCCAAAAATAGATTGATGCAGCTTTAAAGATTTTTTATATCAACAGTTCCAAGCATCAACAGAAAACTGGGAATTAATTTGTGGAATTAAGGGAGAGAATTCCCTGTTAAAGAAAGAAACACAAGCAGACGTTTTATCTTCACAATATATGTTGAAGCGAGAGCTGACAGCAGCTTCAACATAAACACTAACATGAGTTTACAAATGCTAAACCCATGTCTTCGACCCGGGGGGTTGATGTGTCTCACACTCAGTGTTTCTGCAGCAAAAGTGCAAAAAAAAGAGAAAGAAAGTAGAAGTGGCGTCGGGCCCTTCCTCGTGTCCCTGCCCTCTCCAGTCCCGCCTGAGGTTTGACGGCGGTGCAACATGTCCTCGTCCTCGGCAGCTCTTTCACCATGAGCGCCATCTGTCACATCGCGCCTCGTCTTCCAGGAAATTACAGCTCAAACCAAAAGCGACAACGTTATCTGATATGTACCCTGGCGGGGCGGGAATGAACTCAGCAATCTCGGCTCGCTCTCTGCTGAATCCCAAATCCACTCACTCGCTCAGTTGTCCTTGTGGATTTGAAATCATTTGACGAGGGCAGATAAAGGGGCAATCAGTCTATATTTCTTCCCCCGACCTGTCCTCTTATCTGAGAAGGAAACAGATTTCATCCTAAAAGCAGTGCAGACAGTGATAACATTCTGATAGTTATGAGATTTTAATAGCCAAACAATTTCATTTCAGACCCAGATAGAAAACTGGCACCTGTTATTGCAAAGTAATTGCTATGAAAGAAGAACAGATTATGGAGTGCTGTGAAGGGCTTTTCAGCTACATCAACACCTGTGCTTGCAAAACAGGAACATTTTTCCAGACTTATCACTGGTGGTTTTGTTAAATAATAACTCTGGTTTTGAATTAAAGTGAGTTTCTTCTCAGTGGCTTCAGGCTTGTTTGAATGTCCACAGCAGGTACAGAGCAGTAAATCCTCAGAAAGATTTAAAAGTATGCTGCCGTTTTGTTTAATGATTTCACATTTTCTGTGGAGGCTTTAGTGATATTGTATGCAGTCAATTATTAACTGCTGGAATGTCCTGATTCAAATGTGCAGTGTGACGTATAGATCAGTGTGAACCTCAATCAAAGTTCACAGCCATATCTTTTTAAATCAGTGAGGTGGGCAGCAGCCATTTTGTTTCAGCACATTGGTGCAACTGAACATGACCCAGTAAATCTGGTGTATAAGCACTCACATAACAACTAGTGTAAGGTGGTTGTTTGATTGGAAAAAACAAGATTTTAGTATTACATGCATTCATTTAATCAACGACCAGATTCAGTCATCAATATGTAGGGACATCCTCCATGGATGATGTTCGGAAAATATCTAATCACGATTTTTCTGACAGATATTGCGATCGCTATATAGCTATATTTGGAGGAGAGGGTTAGGGCTAACCTCCCTGCCAGCAGAGCCACCGTCAGCAGATGGCGTTGATAATTTGTTCTCACTTTCAGACGTTTGGGGTCGACGTCTATGATTTACAACGCTTGTAGGAGCTTTTCTTGCTCTTAACGTAGCGAGTTGCTGGCCTGTTTCCACACCATGAGCTGCCTTTCTCATGTTTTTTGTTAGTGGGCGTTTACACAGTCTTTTTGACTTGGGCCACTTCTGATTGGTGAGCACAGGGACGATGACACAACATGATTAACCACTGGGTCAGAGTCAGGAGTTGTAAAAATAATCGCAGCCTTTACGGTTTTCTAATCGCATTAGTTCACAAATTCAGACAAGTTTGTCAGGTGAGTGCAGTGTGTGGAATAAATCAGGGTGTAGTTTAAACCATCAGGGGTCCACACTTAAATATCTCAACAACTACTGGATGGATTACCATGACATTTGGTGAAAATGTTCAGATTTCTGAGAGAAAATGAACTGTAAAGATCTCTGTGACCCTTTGAGTTTTCCTCTAGCACCATCTGTAGGTCAAAGTTTTCACTAATCCAGTAAACAATCTCAACAGTGGCTGGTGGCATGGATTGGTACAGACGGTCATGTTCTCCAGAGGATGACGTCTGTTAACTTCTCGTCTTGCACCATCATGAGGTTAAAATCCAGTTTGTCCAAAGCTAATGACCTTCCCTTCAGCCTCAGTTGTGCTTTGTGTTTAGAGCCAATTAGCAGTTTTTGCATGCTAATGTGCAGCTAACAGTTACACAGCCAGATATTTCTCTCAGGATTTGGTTGTTTAAAGTAAATTTTAATATTTTTAGGATCCACAGGTCTCTGTAGCGGCGACTCCTGGTTACACAATAAGGAAAAAATGGAAATCTCGATGTATAGCAACACAAAATTTATTCAGCCTTCACAATTAACATCTTTTAGCTCCACAGCCTGAACCTTCCATCAGCAGCTTCCTCCTCTCTGTCTTTCCTCTCTGTCTTTCCTCTGTAAAACTTTGAGGACTGCCTCGAAAACGGTGCCGCCATCACCACCGCCGCCACTGCTCTGTGCGTGAATCTTAACCAGTCCAGAGATGGAGTCTGAAAATAATGAGATGGTACAACAGAGTTTTGACTCGTAGGTGCTCGGCCTCCTCGCGTTTGTGTTGCAGTCCCAGTTCTGTCGGCTTCCATCAACGAGAGGGAAACTGACGACGAGAAGAAAATTACAAGAATATCTCTCACTGGATTTTTTTTTCCTCAAGTGCGACACATGATCAAGGGCCTGTCTGAAACACTCAGAGATGTGTGTGTGTGTGTGTGAGAGACATTAGACGGTGAAGAGATGGATATGTGTGTTTTCCACATGTATGTAACAGCAAGGAGCTGATTTTACTCTGTACGTCACTTTGGAGACACGTTTTATTCAATATTCGGCTGCACCTGAGATCCAGATTTTCATCATATTTTAAATTCTTCCCTATTGTTTTTTTATTGTTATGATTAAAATGAATGCACAAATTTGTGTACACTTTATATTTATTTCTATTTTTCAATGAATACATTTCAAAAATATCTGTCAGTATTATTTGTATTTTATTTTATTAATCACAAACAAATTCTTGGATAATTAAAAAAAGTTTTCATTTAAAATGTTTTTTAAAAACTAAAACCTAAACTAAAATTTTTGTAGGTAATAAAAATAACATTAACTAATTTAAGTCAACAAAATTAAAATGACTAAAGATTAAAATAAATATATTTACATTTAATTTAAAGTACATTTTATATTACATTTTAATTGAATCATTTTAATCAACTTTAAATGTAATAAATTGAATAAAGATAAATTGAATAATATTTAATCTGTAATTCTGATCACTGAAGAAATAAAAACAGATTTATTGTAGCTTGAAACAGTGTAGAGCTTCAGCTGAGACTCGTAACAAGCCTGTCGTCATTTAAATGGCTGAACAGCTCATTTTGCTGCTTCTCTCTCAGCTACATCACAGTGGAAACCAGAACGACCAATTAAAGAGCGTCTAGACTGTGTGTGCCCCGTGTCCTCAGCGAGTCCGGTCTGCCTGCTCACTGCTGGATAATGTGTGTCTTGGCTCTCACCCCCCTGTGGCTCTTTTTAGGGTTAGCTGGAGTTCAGAGACGACTTTGTCCCGTCTCCTCGTCTGGCCTGCCACCCAGCGTCACTGACTGCAGGGCTGCCTTCTCCTTCTCTCTCCTGCTCACGTCTCGCTGTCTCACTGTTGTGGCTGGGGACAGCGGACGCCCGCCACGTCCATTTTTGCTCCAGTGGCGTCTCGCCGTGAGCTGCAGATGCACTGGTGACGGGTCATTTAGATGCGACGCTGAGAGGGCCAGTTTAACCAAGCCAGCCAGCCAGCCAGACAGACAGACGAAAACAGAGCTGGGTGAATATCTGAGCCTGCAGCTCCGATCGGTTTGTAAGAAATAAATGTAGTTGTGTTGTTAGATCTCTGCCTGAAGCCAGCGGTAACCGCTGCATCCATGGACCTGAAACTGAGTCTGCTTTTTAGTGCCATTTAAGGTCCTTTCCTCAGTTTGAGATCTGATGGGAGGCAGGAGGCTGTCGACAAAACACACAAGACTCGTGTGCAGCTAATTTAGTTGGAGGGTTGTTGATGGGATTTTGGAACCTGGCTGCAGAAATTTTGGCCTGTTACGACAAAATCAGTGCAGAAATGTGGGCTTGCACATCAGTGGACAGAGGGAGCACATTAATTAACGTCAGTCTTTGCAGCAGATGTTGGAACCTGCTGCAGGGATTTGCTCCCATTCGGCCACAAGAGCATCAGTGAGGTCCAGCACTGATGTTGGTGACGAGGTCTGCCTCACAGTCGGTGTCCCAGTTCATCCCAGAGGTGTTGGATGAGGGTTGAGGTCAGGGTTCAGGGCAGTCCTACCACACCAGACTGGGAAAACCACGTTGTCATGTTGAAACAGTCGTCATCTTTAAATACTCAGTCTAAAAATGTAAGAATTACAGTGCTAACATTTTGAATTTCCCTTTTTTTATTTCCTCTCCACCACTTGTGGCGTCTCAGAGCACTGGGTTTCCTTCTCGCTCTTAATGAAATGCAGCACAATCGTCCGTATACTCATTTATTATGGTATCTAGTGCAACAAGATTTTTATTTCCACCTGGAGAGATGGAACTGAAGTGAACGAGAAAAACACTGCAGAGTCCAGATAAACTGCAGTCAACGTGTTAGCAGGGAAGAAAGAGGTGAATTACTTTCACAAACTCCACCTGCTCTGGTGTTTTCGCTGTAGTTTAAACTACAGCTTCAGCAGCATTTGATTTTGTAGTAGAAAGCGAAGGACTGATCATCTGAAAAAGGGAAGTGCAGAATGCAGAGTGTTACATGTCTGGTCTGTGTGGGCAGCAGCAGCAGCAGCACTTGATCAGAGCTGGCGTTTTTTTTTTTTTTTTTTTACATACATCTTTTGCTTGTGAACTCGCTGCCGCCTTTAAACATCTGAGGGAGTCTCTCTCTCGCTTCATGCGTCAGATTTATGAGGAGATATTAAAGATGATTCCAGGGAAGGTGCTTTATGTTTTCCTGTGCGCTCAGATCTAGCTGGTAAAGCGGATCATAAACATCAGAGAAAAGTCCCCAGAAAGCAGTCGAGAGTTATTACCTCCGTCTCTGGGCTCAGAGGCAGGAGGGGCAGAGCATCAGGAAGATTGTGTCCTCAGTTCTGATTGACTGAGTCACATTTTAAATCCTGTAAAATGCCCAAACAAACACACAACTTTCACTGTGTGACACACGAAGACTGAAGGGCAGCACTTTATCATTTCATCAATAAATTGTAAGTAGATTAATTTCAGCACATACATAGTGCACTGAGTGATGTGAGCAGCCATGTTGGATTTGGGTAAAAATCTGTGTGGTTGCTTTATGGCACAAAACAGGAACCATTCTTAGTTGTGATAATTACACAACTTCATTCCAGTTCCAACAAACTGCATAGTTTCATGACTGCGTCAGTGTTGATTTGTGGTCTTTGCTGCTGAGAATTATTTTATCCACCAGACACACACACAGGAAATCAAACCCAGACTAAGGCTAAAGCTGAATTCTCTGAGTGCTACTTTAACCCATTAGTTTATCTGTATGTCCAAAATTCTCAGTATGAAATTCATTTCCTGTAAAGGTGATTAAAACCTGTATGAAATCACAGCTGCTCACTGTCAGTGAGTTTACAGTCATGCTAGCAGCTCTGTGAGGTTGTATTTATCCACAGTGGTGCTTTGAGCTAAATGCTTAGGTTAGCATGCTAAGCTAAGTAATACAGCGGTAATGTTAACAAGCTAAAGTTTAGTATTTAAAATGTTAATCATACTCACGATTTTGGTGCTAACTTTCGCTAACTAGCACTAACTGATCGTAAAGCAAAGAACTGAATAAACAGCTTTGACCTGCTGGTGATGCTGAAGGAAAAGTCAGAGGCTAACTAACCATCATCTGTAGCGTTTATCATCTGGAAACCATGAATGTCTGTGCAAAATCTCAGGGCAATACATCAAATACTTGTCCAAATATTTCAGTTAGATTCGTCATTGCTGTGGAGCTAATCTGAATTTATTATTTTCTTCCTTTTGGGCAAAGCTTAAATCTGGCTCTTAAATCTCAGACTGTCATTAAGATCAAGATTTCAACATTCCTCCTGCTTTACTCTGCAGTGATGAAGTGTCTTTGGTGAGAAATAAAACAGAGGATATTTATTTTTATTGGATTAGGATTCTCAGACAAATTCAGTCTCTGTAACAAGGGGAAAACAAGTGCTGCCTGAAAAGTAAGAAACCAACAGAAAAACGGATAATAGTCAGTTCTGTAAAATATGGGCATGATTTGCAGTTAATGAGGTAAAACATGCAAAACAACTGATAGTCTTTAAAAATCCATTTCCCATCAGAGTGTGTCGTTTCATTCCCAGAACTTTCTCAGAAATGTCACTTGGCTCTGATCCGCTCGGAGAAAGCGGCTCTGCTCACCAGTGCAGCCCTGCAGAGATATTGATTGATGTTGGACCGTGTCTGGCTCCGGGTGGAAGCCGGGGGCCTCGGGGATCTGTGCAGACAGATGGAAAGGAGGATGGTGTGGGACACTGGGATGGCAGAGCTGCTAGTGGTGGGCTTAAAGCTGCAGTGCTATTGATTGACACAAGAGATAGAGCCCTTCCGAAGCCGAGCTGAAAGCAAGACAAAGACAGGAGAAATATTCAGCTCTGAAACAATCCCCCCGGGTGGTTGTGGAAGCCAAATGGAGCCTCTGTCTGTGTCGTGTGCAGATTATATCTACCTCTATAATATTTGTAGTAGTCTCACTGGAGCTGGACAGTCCTTCAGGAAACAGATAAGTAATAATTAGACATATCCCTGCTCCTATATCTCACCCCATCACTGAAAACTAATCTACCTCTGTCTGCCTCCTGATTCTCTCACTTCTTACAGAGCTGTGGTCATTTCAAGGTGACAGTAACACTGGTAGCTTATTCATCTCTGTCGGAACTGGAGGAAAAACCAAACTGCACACTACATTAATTTAATGATTCAAGTCAAAGTTCCAGCTGCTGAAATCAGAGCAGATGTTTATGATGACATCAAACAAAGCACACCTGTAGGAATGTGGCTTCACAATCCTCTGGAGCGAATCGAGGAACAAAAAAAACGATCAGGAAATCAAAAGAACTGAAATGCAGAACAGAAGTAATAACAGGGAAGGACATATTATACAGTTGCACTCGCTGTAAGCTGTTGTGCGTAACAGTGTCAGATAAATTTAAGATGCAAATGTGATTACACCTTTTGGGAGCGCCGACTGAGCACAAACACAAATCTCAGACCGATCAGGAGCAATGTTGACATCAATTAACTCTAACCTACAGAGCTCAGAGCTGCGCTGCAGAGCTGTAGTTTCATGCTCCCTGATAAAAGATTTCCATTTGTTTATTGCGCCTGTGAAGGATCAGATCAATCATCCAGTGTTCAGAGGAAGTTGGATCCAAATCCTTGTGATGGAATTTTGAGTTTTATTGTTTGTTTATATATAAAAATGTGGCTATAAACGTGTACAAAAAGTAAAATTAGAAAAACTTTACAGATGACTAATTCCTTTTGTGTGTGCTGTTGCTTCACATCTCTGTGTGTAGCTCTGTTAATACTTCCTCGTCCCTTCACTGACAACTGAGCACCTGTTCCGGATTTTCAGGTATTCACTTGTTCTCCGTGTGTGTGCTTAAAACAAGACAGAAAAGGGAAGGTATTCAAATAAGGCTGAGAACAAAGCTGCTGTATATTATCAATAACATGCAAACACAGCTGAGAACACAGAGGTTTCAGTCCTCTGCATGACTCAGTCCAAAGTACGTAACACATGCAGTGGTTATGACACAGGGTCTACTGAAACCAGATTTTATTATTTTATTGTAGATAGATTTGGTGTGAAAACCTGTATTATGTAAGGTGTAGTGTATTGAAACTGATTGAATGTGGGCAATAAAAATACAGTATCTGCACACTTCCGGTTCTTCGTGAGGTGTTCGGGACACCCAGACTGAACCACAGGTACACCAGGTTGTTTCCACAGGTTGCCAGGCCAAAAGTGAACAAAGTAGTCCGAGTATTTGGCTGGTGATTCCCTGATTTTCCTTCTATCTTGAGCAAAAATCGTCACAAAGCACCGAGCCTGCCAGGCGCGTGGGCCTCCTCATTTAAATTCAGCAGCGCCCGCGAGGAAAAGATGCAGAGACGAGATCACGATTCCTTTGAAAGTACACAAACTGAGCGCTTGACAGCACTTGAAGTCTCCTGTCTTAACAGCGTGTATCTGAGGCTGGGCGACGGTGGAGTATGTGTTGGGAGGAAGGATTATTGGCAGGAGCCTGTGATGGAGTGGAAGATAGAGCCGGCTGTCACAACAGCTTGAGAAGAGTCCCTTTGAAATGACGGGAGAGGACTAATACATCCACCCTGCGCCATCTCTGGCTCCACACAGGGTCCATTTTGGTTTGTGGTTTATGATGTGCACTTTATTGCAGCTTATCTTACATATACAGCATGCACTCCTGCTCAAAATGGCTGCTGTGTGGACTGATCAGAGAGGATGCTGTAAGGGCCTCAGTGAAGGACCATCATGCAACAGCTTTCCAGATGGAAAAAACAACATCACAAAGTCAGATGGTGAGGTTTCTCATTAGCTCGTATCGTCCAGCTCAGCTCAGAATAAAAACAAACTTTAAATAAAAACAGGCTGAGTCGTTCCTTAAGGTGTCCTGAAAACCGAGTCTGACTTGATAATTTGAAAGCACATTTTGTCAGGACAAACTGAGGAGAAAATGGACCTCACATGAAACTGGATGTTTTATGGAGATGAATGAGTTTAGTGCTTGATATTCCACAGACATGCTGCAGCCACTAATTTACATCCTTGTGCCCTTGTAGTTGGTCCATTACTCTGTGACACACTCCCAGAACGCCACAGTTAGTTTGGACTGTTTTCTATTTCCACTGTTTATTATGGCCTGAATGCAACTGACCCAACAAGCTTCCAGTCAGCGTCATTAAATAAGACGATCCATTGGCTTTATTCCGCATCGTGTGGGTGGGATGTTGAGATTGGTAAAGACTGCACACTGTCAGCATATCCCTTAAATGTAGGTTGTTTTTGGCTTGGCTGTCCGTTTCTGTTTCCTTTTTTAGTCACTTTTGTATCATTAAGCACTAGGGATGGGGATCAAGACCTGGTTCTGCATGGACCTGGTTCCAAATTTCTCAAAACTCGAAAACCAATAAGCTCAAATTTGATTGATACTGCTATCAAGACTAACAGGCCCTATGGTGTAATGTTTTGAGAAAGAGTTGCATCATTCAAATCAAAACACTGGTGCACAAGTAGAACTTTTGATTTCAGTTCTTGCAGCTATCACATCCTCACTCTCTGTTTGTTTGTTTGTGGTTTATGATGGCTGAACGTCCAAAGTGCTCAGAGGTTTGGCTGCACTTCAGTAAAGCTGAAGATAAGGAGGAAGCAAAAGTCCTTATATGTTCTAAGCTGATTTCTTGTAAGGGGGGAAACACAACCATAAATATCACTAATAGCAGTTCTGTAAACAATTTGTTGTTGTCTAATCTTTTCACCAAATGACAGAGTTCATTATAAATAGTGGTAAACTCCCACTTATCCTGTTAACCTTTGAGTAAATGTTATTTTAGTCAAAGAAGTAGGAGAATCAGCAGTGCTGTAGGCGTTACATCAGGTAGCTTGGACCGACGATCTCATTGTCCAAGTTAAACTGAAGACAGACAAACACAGAACAGCACACATGTCCACTGCCTGCCTCCATTTATGAATTCATCATGGACTTAATGAGTTGGCCTTGCTAGGCAGCAAATATAAAAACACAAAGACAATCAGTGGTTAAGTGATCCAGCAGCACAGAAAGTTTATTCAGTTTGATTGAAGAATGCGTTGGCCAAGTTAAAACAACCAGCTGTTCTGAGCTGTCCTTACAGAGGACTGAGAAGCTCCAATATGGCAGCCAGAGGATGCATCATGTCAGCTGAAAGGCCTCAAACATCCAACATTCAGACAAAGACAACACAGAACAGCTGATCCATGACACACACTGTGTTTCTGTAAGACAGACACAATGCTGGTCATTGTGTGGGCGTAGACTGCTTGTTGTAAACCAGGAAGTGAGCAGACAGTGTGCTGTGGTAGGAAGTCAGCACGGTTTGTACTGTAAGTATGACTAAGACGGTTGATCAGACTGCTGGCAGCAGATCAACACTGTGACTGCTCAGGGTTCATGGGAGTGTTAGAAAAACTTAACAGAAGCTTGAAAATCATTACTCAAACCTCTGTGTCACTCAGCTATTGGGTAAATTATTTAGAAATATGGCTTCCAACTAGCGTCGCCAAAAAGAGAAAAGAATAACGAAATAATTGCACATTAAAAACAGGTTTCAGTGCAGCTAGAGCTGAGTTTACAGCTGTTATTTCTGTACAATGCGAGCCCATAGATCATCTGTGTCGGCAACTTTTACGGATGAATAGTTACAAATTACTGTTGAGCGACATCTAGTGGCTGTAGTAACTATGACGGGAGCAAAGGAAGAAGTCAGCTGACGCAGTATAAAAACATGTTCATGTTCAGTTCATGTTAGGACGAGGTTTGGGTTTGATGGATGACCGCTGTTTGTTTCCCACTTGAAACCAACACTGATCGTTGTTTCTTTTAACCGTGACCGTTGCACAACCCTTATTATTTTAGCCATGACAATGAAGGTCGATGGACCTCTGCAGACATGTGACTGGTCAGTGTCCTCTAACACCTCACTGATTAAAGCACAGTGAATAACCAGGCAGCTTCCATCACTTGTTGAAATGTTTGTGTAGTTCGTGCCTTCCAAAGGAACTGACTGTACATGATGTACGAGTACATTAATTAACTTAAACCTGGCTTCAAAGTTCTCTGTGCATCTGTCTCTATAGGAGCTCAGACTTACAGTGGATGTTTGTTATTTGTATAATTAGATGCAGTTTCGCTGCTTTTTCAAGTGTCGTCCTTCACTCAGCTGAAGAGGACTGCTTAAATGAATATTTTATGCAAAAGAATACATAGTCATTAATATTCTACAGCCACACTAGCCACTAATTTGCATCACCATGCACCGACTGCTGTTCATTATTTGGTACCATTTCCTATTTTCATACCTGACACATAGTGATGTGATGGAGAGGACGACTTTTTGAGTCACTTCAGTCCAAAATGACTAATTGCTAAATTTATAGCATAAATTGGGAATCAAATTAAATCCATTGCTGCCCATATTAACCCCATACAGAGTGGATCCCATGACTTTGTTTTTCAAAGCTGATGTATAAGGTTTTCATCTCTCTGTAGCAGCATCAGTTAATAGCTCTTGGGTTTAGCACTTCAGCTTGTGTTTGGTTCCCCTTTGAAACCAGGGGACAATATTAATAAATTGGTATTATAAATAAATTGCTTTGGCAGATTCACTGGTATGAAAACACCGGGGTGTTTTGGCGACACTTTGCAGCTCGCCTAATTGAGAGGATTCAGAGTGTCTTTGACAGACTGAGTGGACTGCAGTGCATCGCATGATTTAGTAGACGGAGGGGCAGGTTGCCAAACTGAAAACATTCGCAGGGTTGGCAGCATCCAGAGCTGCACTCAAAGGAAAAGGCAGCGAGCTGCTCAGGGCTTCAATTATCACTGTCTACATATTTGGTTCAACAGTGCCTGATATGTTGTTGAGTTACAGCGTGGGTGTTGAATTGGTGATTTCTGAGGGCTGGCATGGATCATGTCGAGGTCAGTTGGGAGTTGTTCATTGTTAACTTATCAGTTGACACATTTTTCGGTTTAAAGCTGCAGTGTTTCATATTAACAACAGGTCAAATAACTATGTGTAACTTGAAAGGTGTCACTTTTAGTAACAAACCCACAGAGACTCATCACCTCACTCTGCAGTTCCCCTCAGCTCTGCAACGTTTTAATGCATCTCAGCTCGTTATTTTGGTTATACGACCCACAACTCCCATCACCCTCATCCTCAGCAGCAGGCAACTGTTTTCAGCAAAAAAGCCCCAGTAGGCCCAATGTATACCACCTGCTCCACACAGAATGACAGCAAAGTGAAGCCAAGTTAATTAATGCCACTTTAAAACTGGAAATACCACAATATGACATGTTTAATGTGAAGTGGTCCTAAGCTGAAGATCAAGTGTGCAATTTAAAAGTGTTTCTGTCTTTGTTTGCTTGTTTATCAGCCATTAGATACCTCTGTTTTTCTGTATCTATGTGGTTTCCCCATAGATATGAGTCAGTGTGTGTATAGGAAGCTGTTATCTGCACACACACACACACACACACACACAACCAGTTCCTCTCATGTTGATTCATCTCCGGACTCAGTGAAACTGAAGAATCTCATCAGACTCTGTCACCATGACAGGCCGAGCAACCAACCAGAACAAATGTTGTCTCTCTGTGAGGCTGTCTGTGCTCAGCCGAAGGTGTCACATCTATTTGTCTGCATGGCCTCTGAGTGTGTGAGTGTGTGAGTGTGACTCTGGACAGTGTCAAACTGAAAGCCAAGGAAGTGTTTTCAGCTCGACTCTGGTTGACCTGGTCAACAGCCACGTTTTTGTTTTTTTTGTAGGCTGCTCTGCGTTTTGTGGCCATGACACCCACTGACACTGCCCTGCTGTACCCAGGGAGTGTTTGGCAGGTGTTAATTACCTGTGAATTTGAAATTCTTGTGGTGATTTATTCAAAGACTCAGAATTCAGGATAAGTCTACCATTTGTGTAATTTCTACAGCTAAAATTTGAACCACGTATTTGTTTGGATCAATCAATCAAATCGATCCCACATGATTGATGAATTTTTTCTAGTCCCTTTTTTAATTATGGCTGGATTAAGCTCCCCAGGGCAAAATGTAGCTGCTGGGCCTCTATTACCCCGTGTGCAGTGTTCCTGTGCTAATATATTACAGGTTTGATGTGTGGTTATTTAATTAAACACTTTAATTGACGCGGTGACCCTCTACAAAACAGATCAGGTAATGAAGCAGGACCAATATTAAGCCCCGTTATCATTGTCATATTCTCCAATATACAACTGAAAAACCAGGAAAACCAATTGCCACTCAGTGACCCTGGGGCTTTGAGGCTCCACTGAGACCTCTACCTGCTTTGCATGACTGGTGATCCAGCTTCGCACAATATAAACTAAACACATCAAATGTTAAATATTAAATTAAAACCAACTGTACATGAGTTTCATTTATAAAATACAGTCTACAGTTGCAGTGAAATCTGGTCAAAGAATGAGTGAACAAAACCATTCAATGCCAACTTTAAGTTCTTAAACGTTAACACACATTTCAGTTGTACCACAAATGGACTTTACAGGAGAGTTTGGATGCTTCTATGAGGAAAAAAAAACATTGGTTCTACTTTATTAAATCAGGAAGGACTTATGTAAACATTTAACCTTATTCCATGATATCAGTAGAAATGCCACCGAGCTGCAATCACACAGGAAATGAAACCTAGAACCTTTGGTGGGATTGAACACTATGACCTCTCAACCTTTGAGGGCCTGATAAATATGTCAGGCATGTGTGTGAAGCCTGTTTCTTATGATTACTAATGGCTAATCCTGACAGTCAACAAAGAATAATAACACGGTCCTTTTTTGAATATTTGGACAAGTGTGTTATGTGTGGGTTGTCTTATGTCAAAATAAAACCAAACTAAACCCTTCATGCAGGAGGAACCAGAGATAACCAGCACTCATGGCCGACATGTATCCATACAGGGATCAGGAAACAAACACGCCACCGCATTTTCTCCTCTTTTGTTCTTGATGCAGTTTATGGAACTCTTAATAAAAACACATGATATAATTTAAAAAAAATCTGTAAATCTGTTGGTGGTGGTTGTGGCTCATTGTGTAATGAAAGTTTTCTGAGAACGATCACAATAATCATTAAATTACTGAAATTCCTCTGGTGAACGCTTGATTAGTAACGCTTTTCATCAGTGTTTTGGAGATCATCTGCAGCATGGTGTGATAAAGACTCAGCATGCAACTAACAAATACAGAGATAAAGCTTCTGCTTTCCTGTTGCATAATGTGGTATCAGCCAAAAGCTTATACAGTTTAGAGTTCTCGCCCTTTTGGACACATAAGACCACCATGTCATGGTAGTGCTGAGCATCCCTCTCAGGTCCTGTCACCTGGACATGTCTACCTCATCAGCTTCATAAGTGACACAGTTACATTTAAATGATATTACTCTCTGAAGACTGGAGTTTGACTGGTCGGTAGTGAAACGATTCGTCCAGTTCTGACTGGGTGAGGGAGGAGCTTAGAAACCTGGGTGTGGCTTTACCAAAAACATGTGAAAACTTCAGCTTAAGGGTTCTGGTCCATCACATTGTCTTATCAGGACCTTGAATTTTCTCACTATGACAAGTCAAAATGGCTGCCGTGAAGTATTGAAAACAGGAATCTCTCTCAAGCAGAAAGAAGGCAGTCACATTTTGCCAACTGATAATTTGCACCAGTTTAAACAATTTTAGAAAATGTTAGAAACTGGGACATTCAATAATTTGGAAACTGTGAACTCTGTCTTCCCTTTTTGTTTATTCATGAGGCTGAGAAAAGTTGGTCTATCAATAAAAGCAAAATGTGACAAAGTGCAATGGAAACAGACTTAAATCACAACATGCATAAAGAATACAGTGGGTGATCTGTGTGGAGCTATGAGGAAAATGTAACACACTGTAAACTAATGAAACATGAAACAAACAAATGCTACATTTCCATCCTGCTTTCAATGTTGTTTTTCACCATTTGAGTTTTAATCAGAGCTCGTTTGTCCTCTTCTTCTGCACTGGCTTAATGACACCGGACTCCTGATATTTGCAAATTTATTTTTGAGATAATTGAGATAGGTAGGAACAATCAAAATAAAGTAAGAAATGATCATGTCAAAAACAAACATTATATGAAGTAGTAACGTTTTGATTCATAGTTTTATCCAGTGTAAAACTGCAAGAATAAAAGAAATCTATAATGGATTTCAGGCATTTGTTTTTCCTCGTGTTGAAATCACACTTGAAATAATTACAGCTAATGATGCTGTTTTCAGGAAGAAATGTTCTGTTTCATGTGGACACGCTCCACTTTCTATTCCCACAGAGCCATGATTTCCCAGAGGATGTGAGTCCTCTGAGGACTCTCCTGCTATTTTTGGAGAAATTATTTGGGAACATGCACATAAGTTTAATTTTCATAAAGGGGTAAATAAATGCTTAAGTGCTTTTTTATGAGCTGCTCTCCTGCTTTGGCAGTTTGGAGGTCATAACTGGAATATTTCTTTTCCCACTTTTTGTATCAAGTAGACCAAACCTTATTATATATACACATACATCTGAAAGACATAGGTTTATTTACTTGATATCTTATCTGAAAACCCACCCAGACAGAACCAGTGCTCATTACAGCTGTTTCAGGTTCATTCTCAGAGGATGTGGAGCTTTCTAGACTTTCTAGACCAAAGCTGCCATATCAAGGTTCATCAAGTTCATGACAACCCGGACAGGAAGGAGTTATGGAAATCTGTTGGCCAGTGTCCAAGATAAACCACATGAACCAAACGAAGAGGCATAAAAGCAAACTGAGACAATGGCTGAGTAGAGTCATCTTCAAATTAAATTCCATTTGTTTAAAGGTTGCAGTTTGTGTATGAGAGAAAAATGAGACTGACAGCCAACATCCACAAACACAGTGGAGAATTACAGTTTATCTTCATTATTTCCAATTTAATTTGACATTTAACACCACTGGTCTTGACCTTTTTTCTGCTGGCCATCAGGCACTGTTATTGTCATTAACTCTGTCGGTCAGATTGTAGCTTTTAGGTTAAAAAGGTTTAAAAAATGGAAGAGGAAAGAGGAAACACTTTGAATGCTGAACAGAGCAGTCTCCTTTATTAATGCACTTAAAGAGAGTTGTGCAGAACACAATACATGCAAACTGCATTTTTTATGAAAGAAAAAAAAGAGTTCTGAAAATAAAAGTGTAAAAACCTGTGAGACTTGCTGTGAGATGGTTGCTAACAGGGACAGCCAAGCTAGCAC
Source organism: Lates calcarifer (assembly GCF_001640805.2). Lineage (NCBI taxonomy): Eukaryota > Metazoa > Chordata > Actinopteri > Centropomidae > Lates > Lates calcarifer. Next base: position 2,061,217 of record NC_066836.1, on the reverse strand, counting down.
TAGCTTTAGCAAGCTAATCTGCTAGCATGTTTCCTGTTGGTTACAGTTCAGGCATATTTGTTGTGTATCTCAGAATTTGAGGGAAAATTGTGGTGTTAGTGTGTGTAAGACAGACTTTGGAAAGTGATACTGAAGTGTTGAATCTGATTGCATATACTTCGGATGGAGGTTAGCTAGCTATACTTAGTCTCAGTCCCTTTCATATTCATTGTTTTTACATTTGAGAGGTTGGCAGAAGCTTTTACAGTTGAATCACAGAAACAAACGTGTTTAAAACTGTTAGATGTAAAAGAACAGAGCTGCACCAGTTTAATTAACAAAGCTTTTTTCCCCTTAACTGTTGTGATTTCTTTACTAAATTTCTAACAGCTGTGTCTGCGCTTATCAGGGGACAGTAACTTCAGAGTCACATAGAGGAGAAATGTTCGTTTCTCCTCAGTGTAACTTTATTTCTATATACTCTTTGTCTGCCTGCTCATTTCATTAAAGTGATATCACACTTATCCTGAGTGAAAGTTTCAAACCCAAGAGGTTTCACCATCACATCAAAAGCTACAGGTCTTATACAGATTTCCCTGCAGTTCAGTGGGACCTGGCTTATATTTGTGAAAACTCAAGACAGGAATTTAAATTAAACCTCTGTCTTTTAGTGAGGCTTAGCCATTGAACATGCTTTTGTAATGATGGAAATAATGTGGGAAAGATTTTTTAAAGTAGGCCAAGTAACAGAGCATTTGAGTGCAAGTAGTTTTGGTTTCAGGTAAAAAAAAAAAAAAAAGAAAACTTTTATAGCCTTTCGCTCTGACTTGTTTTCTTCTTTAAAGGTCTTTCATAGTTACACAGGAGGGTTTTTATTGCCAAACCATTACCACTTTGACCTCCACCAAAGGTTTCTGTAACGCTGCTGATAGACAAAGCTATCCTCGTTCTGCTGCCTGATTTGGACGGGCATCGGCTAAAAGCTTTAGATGTAGAAAGTGGTGCTGATTTGTTGAGGCCACAGCGTGACATTTACCAGGTGACATGGATGCAGGACCTGCTGATTGGGCTGACCATTTAAACCACTTTAGAGATAAGAAGAACAGCTGGAAAGATAAGGTTTATTAAAAGGCTGCCGAAAAACTGCTGTAAAGAGATACTGAACAATGAAATCTATTTAAATTGACAGCTCCAATCATTTATAACATTTATAACATTTATAGATACAGTAATTGTGACAGAAAACCAGAAGTGGTCAACAGTCAATCACAAGTTCAGCCCCATGAATATTATGTGGGTTGCAGAGGTGCTAAAGAGGCAGAAAAAATACAGTCTGTCTATAATTTGACTGATGTTTCCTCTTTGCTGTTTATTTTGTATTTTCCCATCTGTCAGCAAATCCCATCAGAAAGACCAACAGCAACAGTGTGTTGGTCCATCTCTCACTGTCTGTGGCTCTTAAAGGCTCATTTCCTAAAACAGCTGGTCACTGTAGTTTTTAATCAGATGGAAGGAGACAGTGTATTTGTAAGAGACTATTTTCAGCTGTGGATTAATACCCAGATTGTCCAGATCCAACCAGACAACTGAGAAGCGATGATTCCTGGTCAGCTTGTTTAGTGTTGTGATCACGGCACAAGTTTGTGCAAGAATCTCAGAAAGTTTAAAACACAAATTACAGTTTAAAACTTCTTTTCTAACTTGTGCCACAGCAGAGAGAAAAGCTGCATCGCTTCCAACCAATGTCCTTTACTGGGAAACAGGATGAATCTACAACTAACTAGAAATAACCTGCTACATTTTGTGCAGCTTCTTATAATTTATGCTTTAAAAAATGGATCTGTCTTTAAAATGTTTAATATAGGCAGTGACGCACATTTGAACTCATGCAGTCAGCAGCACCAGTGACTGCTGTTCCTCAGGACGTTGTTAACTCTGAACTGAAGGAGTCTCATGATGAGATGATTTAGTTGTTTTATATGTGCAGTCTGATTCATGATTTACTGCATCCTGCTCAGATGACAGTTATGGAGTTTGTTGTGTAAGAACAGTAGGAGTTCAGATGACAGGAAACCATCTGACAGGCGACGTGGTGACCTTATTTTGGGATTGACAACTCACCTGACACTGTCTGAACTGCACTGAAGCAGTAAACACCACCCATCTGGTACCAAAGGCAGTCAAAAACAAACACCAAATATGGTCTGACCCTGGGCTTGTGCTGATGAAGGAGAGAGAGAGAAGAAGTAACTTCTGTCCCCCTGCGGGAAGAGTCCTTGACGTATGGTCGTGGGCTGGTTCATTTCATACTCAGTTTCTCGAGAATACAGAGTATCCAGTCTGTGGATTAAAACGAGGCCACAGGTCACCCACCACTCCATAAATAGCACCAGAAAGAGAGGAATGAAACTCTTTAGCTCTTCCAGCTCATTCATGCATCCGGGCGAGGACTCCCGCCCCGCGGCATCTCGTAGAAGCAGATTCTGCATCGCATGTTTTCTCATAAACAAGTGATGAATCATGGAGCAGTCTGAAGCTGTGGGTTGTCAGCAGGTTTAGCATCAGGACCTAGATTCACCCCTCAGTCAGGATTTACTGATTTTAATAACTTCTGCCTGGTATAACAATTTATTTTTTCATTTTACTGACCTTCTTCATCACTCTACTTCCCTCAAACCTTATTTATTTTACCCATGATGTATTATATTTATTGTTAAAGAGCCATACCATTTGTTTTGCACCATTTACAACAAGTCATGTACAATCACAAGCTTATCTGAACATGTGAGCATCACACTATTCCAGGTATATGTTGGTTTTCAGTTCTTTTTAGTCAATGTGTAAACTGACGAGCAGAAAATCTGCAGTAATCTATTACAGCAAATATCAAGTGGCCAAAGTAACATTATGTGCAGTTTACAGAGACCTTAATCCAGACCTGGTGATCAGCGCTGTCCAAAGACTGACAAAACTGAAGGACAATGCCGACTCTTGTGCAAAAACTAACACACATTTAGATGTCGTGTGTCCTTTGTCTGTCTAAACATCTACATTTACCATCTGAACCTCTGAAGAAAGAACCAGCTTTACGTCTGTCCCTGATTCTCCGCTCACATTTTTAAGCCGTGCTATCTCTTTAAATGTGAATGTTTAGTTGAGTTTACATTTTGCGACACAGGGCCCCGTCTTGTTTTCTTTGCAGAAACCTTGAGGCTGATGGATGGCTGTGTTTCTATGTGTATGTGTGTGTGTGTGTGTGTGTGTGTGTGTGTGTGTGAGATGTTAGCTGGTCAGAGGTCGCATATTTCTCAGACACACTGTCCACATCTCTCATTAATAAACAGTGTGTGTGTGTGTGTTTATCTGTGTACACATGAGCCAAAGTACTTCTGCTTTTGTATGCAAGAGTGTGTGTGTGTGTGTGTGCATGTCAGCACATACGTCAGTGCTGCCTCTGTGGCCTTCTGCAGAAACACAGACTGCCACTCTGAGGACTGCAAACTGCTTACACTGTCTCATAGTAATCACCTCCTTACCTCAGAAACGTGCACGATTGTGCTTCTGTACTTGTGAGGACTCTGATTGATGAGGGTCCAAGGTTTAAGGTAACTTTGAAGTAAAGCTCACTGTGCATTGATCAGACAGGCAGTGCGATGTGATGTACACTCATTGTTTGAATACACCGATCAGCCATAACATTATGACCAGAGATGCTGGATCAGATTGGAATCTGGGGATTTTGGAGTCCAGGTCAACACCTTGGGCTCTTTGTCATGTTCCTTGAGACATTTCTGAGCAGTTTTTGTGGTGTGGTGGGAACATTATCCTGCTGGGGGAGGCCCCTGACATTGGGGAGTGTTGTTGCCATTGGAGGGGTGTGTGCTTGGTTTGTGACAACATTTAGGTGGGTGGTACATGACAAAGTAACGTCCAAATGAATGTCAGGACAAAGGTTCCTCAGCAGAACATTGTGTTAAAACAAAATATAATATCCACCAGTGGTCATAATGTTATGGCTGATCAGTGTATATAGGAAGGTGAGGACACTGTTCTCCCCCCTGCTAAAACTCTCACAGTCCAGTTTTATTGCTCCGGCCGCTGGACACTGATGCTTGTTTTCAAAACCTGACAGCTCTCCTTCTCCAAAAGATTTTCAGCGCTCTCAGCAGCACTATTTCCAGCAGCAGTGACAGACAGCTGTTTTTCAGCTCTGATAAAAACGCACTGTGTGTTTCAGACAGCAGACAGACAAGATGGTGAAGACAGTGGAACATCTAAACAGCTCAAGAGCCAGATATTTTTCTCAGACATTGGCGGAGACCAAATTAGAGCTAAAAGGGAGTTGGACACCACTTGAATGTGGTGATCATGTTGCTCTGTGTCTGCTGGTTGTGGAAGTTGGCAGCTATGGGCTAAAACATTAGCCCTAAGATATTGAGAATGTGATAACACGTCCAAGCTGTATGTCTTTTAGCGTGTGTCTGAGTTTTTCTGCCCCCTAGTGGCCACAAAATCAATAAATGCAGCTTTAAATCTGATGAATGGTTTGGCACTACATCAGAAAAAATCATCCAATAAATGATCAACCCCAAAGCAGCAGAATCTTTTTCAGTAGACCACTGAACACAGATTAGCAGAAGTGAAATTAGACATTGAGACCAGTGAGGCTGGCCTTGCATTTTTAGCATGAAGTTGGGGTTTTAATTGACATTAGAGGAACTTCAGTCATGGCCATCACACACTGGATTCGAGGGGATCAGTCATGGTGTTTGACTGTCATCGAAAGACTTGATATAATTTGTTTTGTTAAACACAGAAAGTGGGCAGAGTGAGCTCGACTGATAACGTTTATGCTGCCCTGTGGTGACTTCTCTCATGATGTTCTGAAATTGCAGAATAAAAGCCAGCATCAGTCTAAAAGAAGTACTTATCCCTCATGTGCAATGAGCATCAACTGAAACTCCCACAGATGGTTTTGCCATCAATCCTCTTTCTTGTGTCCTTAAAAAACATGATGCTTCAGTACATTGTGGATGAGTTGTTCTTCTGAACAGAAACAAAAACAAAATTGGAAACCTTTGAGTTTCATTTTTCTTTGCATATACTGTACTCTGTGTTTATTTTTGGCAGGTTGACAAAGAGCTGTTTTATCAGGCCACCCAGGAAATGGACACCTGCCAAACAACAGCACGTTATTGCATTAAATTAAATCAAACTGCATCAACAGAGTGGATGGTTGTAAAGTTGGCTGTAGCTGAACTGTGAGGCTGCGTATGTGCATGTTAATGCTCGTCTGGAGGACACTGAGCCTACGGGCAGACATCGTGGCTAAAACACACCACAAAACTGCAAATCAAAGCATTCCACTGGTATTGAATTTCAGTAGATACATGTAGTTTCGTTTAGGGTGGGCTGTGATTGGGTCTTTGCTGCAACACAACGGTGAAGAAACAACAGGACATGGTTTCATTTTTCTTGTGGATCCCTGGGAGAACTGTGCAGCATATACAGTATGCTGTATGTTTTAATTTTTAAATGGGAGACAAAGGCAGTTGAAGGTCTGGCACATCTCAGTGGTAAATGTTGGCATGCTGGTTGAAGCAATATACAGACAAATGAGAATTTAGACCAAACAAATCATTAACCTGCAAATAATCAAATAAGTGTTTTACTAGGAGCAGTTTTAAACAGTAGCAGTCTTTCATTAAATGTTAGCTATCTGTGTTATTCACTGGATCGATGAGCTTCCTGTTTTAATACAGTTCTGCTGCTGTTACTGAACAAATGTCCCTCTGTTGCCATGAAAATAATGACTTCACCTGTTAAGAAATCGCTCCCCTGATAAAGATGCATTACTTGGAAATGTGGCAGGAAGCGTCAGTAATGAAAAACAAGAGAAGGGAGAGGGATGGGTCTTCACTGGAGAATGTCTGAGTGAATCAACTTGGCAGGAATGCACAGAATGAGTATAGATTTTTAAAAAGAGAGCTTGAGGAGCCAAACTAAAGTACATATGAATATGTGGCATTCCTCACCTCCATATTTGTCTAAGATAAAGAGGAAGCTTCGTGCACTCTGTTAACTCAGACCTGTTTGCTGTCAGACTGAACTTCTGCTTCATATGGATAAGTTACATATTTACCTCTGAAGTTCATGTTTGTGCAAAGAGTTCTCCTGTGTGACCTTGTCTTATCTTTTCATAAAGCAGTGTGGGTCAATACAGGTGGCATAGTTAGTGCTGCACTCAACGGTGTTTCCCCTTTTTCACTGTCAGAGAGAAGGTAAAGAGAGAGATACGGCTTGCCATGTAGATTACTTGGTAAACCCTAAGTCTGAAATGAGGTTCCTTATTGACAAAACTATTAAGCACAATGCAAATTTAAGTGAAAGTCCATTTAAAAGCCAGTATTTTCAAGCTTGCAGGGAAAAATGTGTCTTCCTAGATCCGAGCTGATTTCCCTGCTTACTGCCTGCAGTTTTTCTTCTAACCCACTGATTTGAACTGATGTTCATGGAATTTGATTGGATTAGAAGTTAGTGTTGTTCAACAGCTTCTTTATTTGTCTAAAAGACTTAAAGTATGAAGTTGTTATGACCCAAAAAGCCAGATTTGTGAATGTCTTGTTGCCAAATATTGTCACTAAATGCTTTGTCATGTTCTCAGTTGCTCAGAATGGCAAAGATCCAGGAGAAGGTGTTGAAGTAAACCCTCACTAAGTCTGGACTGGGAGTTGTTATTTGCTTATTTGTGTTTTTTATCTGTCCCTGTGCTCTCAGAAAGCAGGACCTGCAGCTCAGTCATAACTTGGATTTCAGTGGCGCTCTCTTCATTGTTTTGTTCCTAATAACCTTCACCATTTCCCAACCCACTCGTTCCTTTTTACGAGTCATGGAGGGTTTTGTTCTGTGTTGTTCCTGAACACTGAATTCAGAAAGGTGTATTGAGGGTTCTTAGTTTCGGTAAACTGAGTTGCTATGGGTTTCTGGCTCTGCTTAGTCCACTTGGTCTTTCCTTGGTTACCTGTCTATGCTTTCAAATTAAGTGTGCACGTAACTGCAGACTACTTGGTAGGCATTGTAATAAACTTCTCAAACCCGTGGATTTTTGCATTTCCTCAGTTTTCCTGTTATCAGTAAACTGAAGATATCTTTCAGTTGAGGATTGTTCGTCAGACAAAAGAAGCATCTGAAAACATCAGCTGTTTTTCTACACCAGTTAACACACTTTGGAAGGTTAACTGATGATGACTGTTTGTATTTTTTGCTTAAGAAAGATTGTGGTTGATTTGTGGATTTTGTATTTTTGTCCCTCACATCCCAGAATGACCTCATGCCAACACTGATAACTGAAGAGACAGAAAAACAACTAGAACCAAAAATACTTTCTACGTGCTCAGTGTAGTGAAGAGAAAACCAGGACAGACTCTCCACACCCAGCCTTCCTACACACTGTCACTGTAGCTCTGTTCAGGAGGATCTATTTCTGCTCTCTGCAATCAGCGTTATCTGGATCAGGTGTGAGGAGCTGAAGCAAAAACTCACACCTGAACCTGTGACTTCAAATCACAGAGCTTCAGAGACCAAAGGCTGAAACCTTTACGTCTTTTTTTTCAGCCTGAATATGGATCTTATACAAGCAGGTTCTGTGGCTGCCACATACATCAGGAATGTGTCAAGTGTTTAAAGTTCAACATTGGGTCGATTTGCTGTATTCAAGCAATTCACAAAGAACTAAAAAGTCAATGTGTCACCGTGCATTTTTCTGAAGAGGTATTGAAGATGCCTGTTGCCTCTGACGGCCACATACAGCCGTCTGAACTGTGAAATCATTAAACATTGCTATGTTTGAAAGAGACCAACAAGTCAAATCAATGTGCATCACACAACAATACTTCCCACCAAACATGTTTACATTGTGGGTTTGTTGAGTATTATACAGCTGTACAACACTTTAAAGTTCAGCTGACCACTTAGTTACCTTAAATGCCATTTAGAGACTCATAATTTGAAAGTGTGACGCTTGTGTGTACTCAAAATGTGAGCCATTATTCTGCTGTGTTTCAGTGCTGCTTGTTCACTGTGATGATTTCAGGAGGGTCTAGTTGGCAGTTTTGTTTCCACTGTCAGAGAATTTAAAATGTCATGGTGCTACAGCTGTATTTGGAAATATGCAACATAAAGCGTCAGCAAAATATGAACAAGAAGTTGTGAAGAAAACGTTTCATGTGCTGCAGGACAGTTAAAGACTAAAGAAACTAGTGAACGTTTCTTTAGTGTTACTTGTGTTTTAATCCCTTCTGAATGTGTTGATTGGTCAGAAAACATCATTACAGGCAAATGTTCACCTGTTACCGTGAACAGTTCAGACTGTCTTCAGCTCAGTCAGGTCCAACTCCACCAACAGGTTGCGACAGCTATTAGACTTCATTACATTTGTGTCATGTCCCAGAGGAGGTACTGGGCGAGTCGGTTCGTGCCCCTTCATACAGCTACTCTCTGGGATACAGACTGAAGCTCAGTCCCTGTGGATCACGGAGCTCCCGGTGTAGTCATCATGGAGCCTGATCCACCTGAGGCTCTTCATCTGAGCAGCTGATGAGTCTCCCCGTCCAGTTGTGCCAATAATACCAGTAAATTCATTTATTATTTAATAAAGAAACAGACAGGATTCATTTAGAAATCATCCTGTCTCGAGGTGGGAAAACAGATCAGACGGAGCTTTCTGTGAGGCTGGCTGCTCAGACATAACTGTCTGGTACAGGCTGCTGTTTTCAGCAGAGGCGGCAGGTTTGGGACCATGTAAATACCAAACAGGCCTTGGGGTTTAGTGGTGAACCGCTTTTGTCCCTGGCCTCCCTGAGTCTTTTATGTGTCTGAGGAAACAGAGCTGAGGCAGCGAACGCATGTGACAAGTCCGATCAGTCACATTAAGCACAGCACTGAGAACTACTGTCTTTGCAAGTAAACTAAAGAGAAGTGGCCAGGTGTGGGAGTGTACTTTTATGTAGTAGAGCTGCACATCAGGCTATTTTCCTCAGCCATAGTTTTACAATTTCCAGTGAAATTAGTAGCTTCGTTGTTGTCATTTTAGGACTTTAAAATTCCTGACTCTGGCACCCTCTTGTGGCAGTATAAAGAAAAACCCTGAAAGACCCCATGAGGGGTGAAAAGTTCTGACTGATAACATCAGAAATTCTCAGAGTTTACTCAAGAAAAGCTAGGTTACCATTAGAGATGAAAACAAAAGCCTAAATTTTGATTCATCACGTCATAATTTCAAGAAATTTAGTGTAAGAAATCTTGGTCACACCTGCCTCTAATGATTGATGTTTGTAATCCAGTGAGTTGTCAGTGTTTTGCTGAGGCAACAGAAGCTTTGATAGCACCTGTTCCATCACTTAACAGAGCCTGAAAGACTGACCTGGATGTGTCAGACAACAACAAAATCTTTTCAACATTTTACAAGAGAAACAAGGCCAAAGGCTTTGCTCCGTTTCACAATAAATCAGGATGAAATGACAAAAGCATCACAGGCTGGAGAGCGGAGAGAAGACAGGTTCAAGTGAACTGAACATTTCTGTTCAGATATAAAATTCAAAACCTCTTCTTTTATTTCTTAAATAACAACTTAAAATGCAGCAGGACAAGAACAATAACTTCTCAAGCTGCTGTTTCCAAGGTCATATATGAACTTTCATGTCCATTCAAAAACTGTTTTTGGTACAGAAATCTACTGAAACCCAGACAGTTTGTGGTGCATTACTTCCCATCCAAACAAACTTCTGCCAGCTTTGCAGACATGGAGGTCATGTGAGCGCCTAAGGAGAGGAGGATTTTGCAGACTGAAATGCCACTGAATCCACAGAGGTGGACGTAATCCGTTTCACTTCTCTGTTTTGTTTTGTCTGCCATTGGTTTCCTCTGCAGCCAACAAAGCGCTGGGAGCGATTTTGTATTCAGTAATAAACGTCTCGGTAAAAAAAAAGCATCTCAAAGCGCCTCGCTGGCTTTCATCTCTGCTGAGTGCATCCTCGGACTCGTAAGCAGCAGCTGAACACACAGCGGCTTTCTGGTCGCACCGGGCTGATCAATAACCATTTCTATCCCAGGAGTTTTCTCAAGCTCTGTCAATTTGAGGATTGATCCTCTAAACACCAGTGAATGTGTGTGTGTGTGTGTGTTCAGCCTGAGGCCAAAATAAGCAGTGGGCAGTCTGTGTGTACTCTGGTTAATTAGACAGCTCTCCAGAACAAAGTGATGACTTTGTTTAGATCATTTCCTGCTTCAGAGTCCAGAGCAACCTTCCTGACCTGCTATTATAAAATACAACTTGACAAAATAAATTCTCACTTAAATATAAAACATTCAGTGATCACTAAAACATCTGACGTTAGCAAACAAAATTATATGTGCTTTAAACACAAGCAAAATAAATACAAAAAAATTCAACCTGAAACTGTAGATCTTTTTGCAAGTGTTCTTTGAGTTTAACCAGTCTTAAGCTAAGATTTTAAATCTTAGCTTAAGACTGTTAAGACTCAACTGTTCATCTAGCGCCACTTTCATTGTGCTTTAAGACCAAATACTTGCAAACTAACAATCTTCCCATCCGCCTCAGCTGTGTTACTAAATGTCACCATGTTAACACTGTCATGCATGTTAGCATGCTGACATTAGCATTTAGCTCAAAGCACCAGTGTACTTAAATACAGCCTCACAGAGCTGCTAGCAGGCCCGTGGACTCAGGTTTCAGACAACAATTAGAGACTGTCTTTTTTAAAACACTCAGTATAATGATTAAAGAGTTTTCTAATAATATTATTCTTAAAAAAAGATGATCCCCCCTTTTTTAATCTTGTGCACTCTGGTCATTCATCAGATTTAAAAGATTAGCAACCCAAACCAAACTCCAGTTTTAACATTTCATCGCTTTAAACTGGTTGATATGAACTCATATCCTCCATTTCACTCTGCAGACTGTGCAACAGAAAGGTCAGGCAGAAAATGCTATACTTCAAATAGCCCGATTCTCCTGTTGATCCTGAGTTACACATCAATGAAATTTGCTTCACACAGCTGGAGGCTGCTGTAGACTCAGTGTTTACTGTTGGACAGAAATAGCTGTAGCCGCCGGCCCTGCTGCTAGCTTTGACACAGGGGACCGGCTCTGACTTCTATGATGGTATACGCTTGGTGCTCACTGCTGCATCCTGAATTTCACCAGTAGCGCTGTGTTTTTAGGCTGAAATGAAAGTGTAGTATATGTGGTGGAAACGGTTGGAGAAAATACTTTTGCATCATCTTTGGCTCTGATGTCGTAAGACTTGCCAAAGTTCAGAGCCCTGCCGTTTTAAAATAGCACACTGCTGTGGGAAAATCATACCAGCACAATGTGAGAATCTCGCCTCCTTAAACCTTCGTCATGGACTCCTGAATCTGTCATTTCAGCGACTTGAATATCTCAAATCGGCCCCCTCTGTCTGTGAGCTCCCAGCATCCTCTGCTCCACCCTGTTTCTTCCAACTCAGTGCAGAGAGCTGGTGTGTCCTTTTTTTTTTTATTTTTGTGTGTCTGTGTGTGTGATTGGGCCAAATTTTCTGCTCCAGTTTTCTTGCCTGTTCGCTCAGCTCCCTGCGCTTGCCTGCTGCAGTTTGGTGAAACCGACTCGTCTTAAATCAGCCAGCTGCAAAGCAGCGGGAGGAAGTGCTCAGGCCTGCGTTATGAATTAAAGCGTTACATTCATGTTGGGAGCACACAGGCCTGATTCTCCACCTGAATGACTCAACGCTGTATTCCTTCACATCACTGCTCTTAGATGCTCTTAGTTACAGATTAGCATTGGAATTATTTATGTCGCAGTTTCACGACATATTTTACAAAATGACAGTTTGTGGTTGTATGGGAATCTCTTGGCTGAAGACAGCCAGTGCTGTGACTTTGTGCTGCTGCTTCCTGAAGTTCTGTTGTCATAGTAAATCAGAGATGCTGCAAAGAAACGTTGGGTGGACGGATACACTGTTGTTCGTCAAGAAATAGCTGTTGTATGTTTGTTAGATGTAGCGTGTTAATTAGTTAGCCTTCGAGGTGTTGGTGGGACAGAGGTAAGCTAGCTGTTTCCCCCTGCTGCCAGTATTTATGCTATGCTAATCTAATGGTGCGTTCCAGTTGTAATCGGAAGTCAGAATTTCCGAGTTCCAAGTCGGAAATTTCAACTGGTGTTGCTGACAGCGGTTACCAACAGTCTGGGATATGTTTGAATCGGTTCACGTTCTCAAAATGTTGACTGGCATTTTAAAAGTGTTCTGAAGTAAATTTAAATCTCAACAATAAGAACAGAGGAGTATGATAATCTCAGTGAGCAAAGACAACATACGACAGTAGATCAGATGTATAGTTTTATATATTACCTAATTAATTCGACAACCAATGAGGAGCCATGATTTCATATTGTAACCCTCTGATTTCACATAATTAATAAGCTCGAAAGAATTTGTTTTGGTGTGACAAGGATGGGCAGGATAATAATATCAGAGCACTGTTTTTAATTACAGTAACATTAGAGTATATATTACATTAGACATGGGGAAATAGGTTGTCATAGGTTCACAGATTTCAAGGATGTGTGATTACAGAGCAGATAAACCCTCCCAGCGTTCTCTGTTTAAAGCTCATATACTGACAGGTTTGTTCTGGTATTGTACACGTTAAAACATACAGAACTAAAATATTTACGTGATAGAACACGCTCGTGAATTAGCACTTTTATGTGCTCTCTGTGTAGGCGTGCAGCTCTGTAGTTGTGTTACTAATCCGACAGCTGCTGTGTCGTGGAGGTCAGGTGAAGAACTGAGTGACTGAGCACTGATACAGTCTAAATCTACTCCAACCAGGCTGAAAACAGAGAGCTGCAGCAGGCTGTTGTGTTGTGGCTGTAGATCAGTTCACTAACAGTCTGATAAGGCAGAGCCGTTTTAAAATGGAGGTCAGTGTGACACAGGAGGTGAAACTGTGTTCTTTTTAGCTCCGGGCTAGATTCAAAATGGGAAACTATCTCTGTCACTGTCCTGTGAAAACCATGTGCAGATTTATAAGTAAAACAACCTTGTCTTGAGTCAAATGATGCAACTGCACATTTTAGACCAGTTCGTTTATAGAACTGTATCACATTTAATGTCTCATAACGAAGGCCACTTTCACATTAGCAGATTTGTCTGAATGCACAAGCAGTAAGCCTAAGAATCTGGTGATAGAGAGCAGAAAAAGAAAGTGCAGTGTTATTATCGTTCTCATGCAAATGCGAAAATACAAACAGCTCTTCTTGTGAAGACAGCACAGAAAAAGCTTCCTCATCCTCATCCGACCAAACTGTCGTCAGCGCTCCAGCAGCTTCTCCTGCTCTCTGCTGTCAAGTCAATTTTCCGACAGACATGGAAACGGAATGACCGCGTCCGAGCAGGGCGGGGAGTCGGACAGTGACAGCTTTAACCTTTAACGTGTCATCTTGGATGGCAGGGACACAGCACTGGCCAGGCTGGGCTCGCCACCGCTCCGATGGCCGGGGATTTTCACTGAGACCCCGGGACCTCCTGGAGACCTCCATCTGCCTGACCAGAGGGACCGGAGAGAGGGATTACAGTGTGACCCACAAAAATGTGCCACGAGGAAGCAGAGATCAAATGTTTACAAGGAGAATAGAAGTATCTGTGCAGAGAGGATTTTATAGGGGAAACCAATCAATTCACATCTGAGCTGAAAATATTAAACATACATTAAAGTTGTGGCCTGGAAAACCAAAACAATGAGCTGATAGATGCTAAAACACTTCTTAGAGCTGAGGAGAACTGTTGAGTCAAGTGTTAATTCTGTGTGACAAACCAACAGTCATTTGACCGACCAGCATCATAAAAACGCTGGTTGTTGCAGCTTTAATCACATCATAAATCTGTGAACAGAGGTGCTTTAACATCACGAAAAAGAAGAAGAAGAAGAAGATCCAGCTGAAAAAGAAAGAGAAAAACAATCCCAGGGGAGAAAGTCTAATTTAGACGTGCCAAAGAAAATATAAGTATTTGCAGAGGAGGGAAGGGAAGCAATTCAGAGGACTGAAATTACACACTCAGGACAGAAAACACTGCAGGTGAAGCAGACAAGAGCAGAGACATGGAGAGGAGGCGAGGCTGCGGTGGTGATGGAGAGATTATTGCAGAGAGAAGAAAGTGGGAGGCGAGCGGTACGTTGGGTAGACGGGGGAAAAGAGAGCAGAGCAGTGGTGTCGGCGTGTGGGTGTGACAGATGACTTGCCAGGAAGAGTGAGGATTTGAGAAAAAAAAAATCAGAGGAGAACTCAGCCATCTGTTCCTTCAGGGAATTTTTGCTCATCTTAAACCGCTTTGCCACCTTTCGACTCGGCAGACACGAATTTGATCGTCGATTAATAACGTCGTATAAATACTCTTTACTGAGTGCCACTGTTGAGTGATCAATCATGTGTTTTGTTAACTCAGCAGCCTGCAGGGCTGAGGGATTAGAGAGCCGGTGGTAAAGGGAGACAACTGCTGATCACAGTGGAAAAAACAGGAGGGAAAAGTGCAGGTGGTGTTAAATGTGTGCATGTGTACTCTCAGGAAAAATAAATGGACCTTAAAAAGATGCTTTGAGTTTTCACTGAGGTCTTTAAGGAGTGCATTTAAAAACAGTGTGAGTGCAGATCCTTCAAAGAGTCTCTGCAGAGTCTTCAGTTCTGCCACAGCTCCTCAGTCAGACACTATGATTACAAGTGTGTCCTGCTGTACCTGTAACACCCTTGAGTACACCTCTACATCAGCAAAGTGAGAAGTTAAACTGCTGCAGGTCAGCAAAGACAAGATCTCCAGGAGCGTTAAGTTACTCCAACTCGAATGAACGATCTTTTCATTTCTCTGGTGAGCGTGGTCTCTTAAATTGTCTTAAATGTGCATTCACAAAATCTTGATTTAATCATTTTACTACTCTAACTAGACTATAAAGCCTCACTTTGACATGACATGTCAAACATGACATGTCGTCTGTCCATGGATCTTTTTGGACAGTAACTGTCCTAGAAGTGTTTAAAGCATCTACTTTAACCTTGGAAATGTGTGCAGAGGTTTCTTTGCAGGGTTGGAAATAATGTGACTGATACATCCATCTGTGAAATCTATTAGACCAAAGGTTAAAGAGGGTTAGAATTTCACCTGTTCATTTGCTTTGTATTCAACTGTCAAAATCTCCTCAAGAGAAGTTCATGAAATTTGGAAGTACAGATCAGCTTTGGTCAGGGAACAAGAAGTGATTTCACACTGATTGAGATCAGGGATTTTCACCGTTAGAAGATAAGCTTTTTACAGCCGTAACAATGAAACTGTGTCTAAATGGATTGAGACACTTGATTCTAAATCCTTATTGAAAGGTCAAGAAATCCATTTAACTTCATTAATTGAAATTGGAGTGATGAGAATGAGGGGAGAATGTCTTTGGGTGTGACAGAAAGATGGACAGTCTGTGATGCTTTGTGGTTGTATTTTCTGAGGTTTCTGTTTTGCCACTTTCAACCTGTGTGATCCAGGTTGTAAAGCATTTTAAAGACCTTTTTCACCTCATTTGAAGCCATTTGGGCAGGAGCACCAGTTAAATATCCACTTAAACAGCACTGATTACATCGTCTACATGAAGTGATGCTGGAAGTCACAGCTGGCAGAGCAGACTTCCTTTGTGCCACCCTGACTGCAGTTTGCAGGTTAAATTAAGTCTTTTGTGCGACCCAGAGCATTTTCTCCAGGTTGTCTCGGCCCTGCCCCAGCTCTTCAAACACTAAAACCACACGCCCAGCAGCGAGAAAGCGTGCCTTTGGTTGAAAAGCAGCCATTGTCTGCCCCAGATGATTGTGAGTCATTGTACTGGCAGCACAAGCCGGGAGTCAAATGATGTGATGTAGCAGAGAGACCTCCATTGTGGCTCGTATAAAGCTGCGGCAGGAACGGCGGCCCTGGCAGATACCGACTGTTGGACGTTCAGGGGAGTTTTGCATGAATATTGGAGTAATTCAGTCAGTGGCGACGAGGTGATTAGCATTTTGAGTGGATTCACTGCCGGCTCTGTCCCATTCACAGGGCGAATCTGTGAGTAGCCAGGAGAGTCTCTCAGTGCTCTGGTTTGTTTGGGAGGAAAAGGTCAGGTCTGCTTTTAGACCAGTTTTGACAGATTTCACATTTACAGATGGCAGAGAAAATAGATAGTTTTGATGTCAGCCACATTAATGAAGCAGAATCTCAAGGTGTTGTGAAGTTAGTCCATCAAAATCACCAAGTCTGAACACGACTTTCACATGTTGATTTTACGTTTTACACAAACTTCATTCACTTTTTAAGTGACTAGCAGCATTAATATTGACCATTTGACCAAAAAAATTTTGTGCTTTTGAGTTCTCTTTTATTGCTCATACCATTACAGCTCATTTTACTGACTGAAAACAGAATGACCTACGCCTACTACTGGTTTCTCAGTTTCAGTTTCTGCCTTTTAGTCTGCAGGATATCTCAAAGGTTTGTAAACAAGGTGTACTTGTAGCTGACCAACATTTTTTTTTAGGTTGAACTGAGAAAACGACTGTTACAAGACTGATAAATTTAGATCCAAGTTCCAGTCAGCACCCCCATTGTTCACCTGATTTTTAAAAATTTGCTATGAAATTCAGCTACAAGCCAAGAAAAACACATTTTGTTTTTGACACTGTGTCATAGCACTTTCTAAAAACTTATTTTGACTCTATTCTGACTCTTGGACAGTTAATAAATAGTTTAAGTGTTTCCGTGTCAAACTGTTGTAAAGGTTGGAAAACCGATCTTAGATTTTAGGGATTTTTCTACATAACACATACACAGCACATTTTTTTTCTCCCGGCTTTTCCTCGCAAACAGAATAAACCCCTAAATAGTTTTTGGCAGTTTTAAGCATCAACATCCAGACTTCAAATTTCAAACAACAAATTGTACCGTTCCTGAGTCTTTGCTCCTAATAAGCCTGATTTGTTGTGGTGCTGAAGTCCTCTCCCCTGTAGAGTAGACAGATGGTGATATCCATGAAAAAAAGCTTCAGCTGAGGGAGAGAGCCAGGAATCTGCAGGTGTGTGTATGTGTGTGTTTGTATTTAGCCTGACTACACAGTCATATCTACCTACTCAATGACTTTCCTTCATAACATATCATAAAATGCTTCTGTAGAGCCCATAAATACACAGATCCAATTCAAAGAAATCTATTCTTTGCTGATGATGCACTGCTTTACATGACACTCTATCTGCAACCATTTGTCTTTGTTTTTAAAAGTATATTTCAGCCAAGTAATGTGGAATTTGTTTCTTTATACACTGTACTTTCACCCAGACTATGTGATCATACTTTCTCACTTACAGTAGTATCAAGTCGTGGAGATAGTTTTGGTCATATTTGCCCAATTTTTTGATACACTGATTCTGTTGCCATTGATCTTTCTACACAGAGCTGAACACCAGATATTACAGTGTAAGGAGGGTCAGAAATGGATACCAGTGTCCATAAGTTCATACTTTATTTGAAAAAACTGACAAAACATTTGACCATTTTTGACAAACAACTTTATCTCATCAGTCAGGGTGCTGAATGATGTTTCGAGGATGAAGATGGGATCTTAGTTTTCATGTCTCATTCACTGCATAAGCAGCATGAAAAGGCTATAAAAATGTTTTAGCGCTATGTCTGTAAGGTGTGAATTCAACCAGCCAACCTCAGCAGGCCTCCAAAGAACTTAAAAGACTATTTGACAGTGTTGTCTCAGTAACACATATTTAAATTTCCTTTTGTTCTCAGTATTTCAGCTGTAGAGGCATTTTTTTTGCATTCTTAATTAGAGGATCTTGATCTGAGAGGTGAGAAACAAGACATGCTGAGTGTGTCTGGATATTTTTATTCCGTTTCTTTCTCTGTTTAAACTCCTCTCCTCATGTTTAAACAAGCTTTGCCCAATCTGACAGAGAAAAATATCATGCTGGGAGAATCTCTGAGGAGTATGTGGTTCAGGTTGAGGACATACATCAGGAATGCAATACATAAGATGCATGGCTACGTATCATTTCTATGGGCATTGTCTTCCTCTTTTTCTTGGCCTGTTCCTTCAGATTTTGCACTAACTGTCTCAAAGACTGTACACCGAGAAGCTGCTGGTGCAATAACCTTATAATTTTTTAACCACAAAAAAAGACTGCTCTTCATCAAAACTCATCCTCTGAAGAAGAACAGTGCTTCAAACATCACTTACTCTGTCACTTAAGATATTTCATTTATTCCTATCGTGAGCTTCAAATGTGCTCAAGACTTGATTCCTTGTGGTTCTTCATCACATTTAGTCTTTGTTTGGTCTATTTTTGTAGTGTGCTTGCTTCCAGTTGCATTTTCCTTTTAATGAATGAATGCATAAATAATTGTCTCTATAATACTAAACTTTATTTATTTTCCCATCTGTTTCAGAAGCCAGAGATCCAAAATGGGAGGCAAGCTCAGCAAAAAGAAGAAGGGATACAGTGTAAATGATGACAAGGCCAAAGACAAGGATGCCAAAGCAGAGGGAGCCTCTGCTGAGGAGAGTGAAGCACCGAAAGACAACAAAGATGAGGCCCAAGCTGCCACCGATGGTAAGGAGGTAGCGAATGACACAGCGGCCAAGGAGGCGCCGGCAGCAGACGCTGCAGCGCCGAAAGACGAGGAAAAGAATGCAGCTCCCGCTGCAAAGGAGCCTGAGAAACCTGCCGCCAATGCTGAGCCGAAAACAGAGGCGCCAAAGAGCGCAGAGCCCGCCAAGGCCGAGGAGAAACCAGCTGCCCCCGCCCCGGCCAAAGAATCTGCCCCTGCCGCCAAGGAGCCCGAGGCCAAGGCCGCAGCGCCCGCCCCGGCGGCCGAGAGCAAAGATGAGGCCGACGCCAAAAAGACTGAGGCACCCGCGGCACCAGCAGCCAAGGCCGAGGCGGCCCCCGCTGCCTCCCCTGACCCCAAGCCCACAGAGGCGGCGGCAGCTCCTGCACCAGCAAAGGAGGCCGCTGCTGCACCTAGTTCAACACCAGCCGCCGAACCTCCTGCCAAGGAGGCAAACGCCACAGAGGCACCAAGCAAGGATCAAACCGTAGCAGTTCAAGATTAATGGACAGCTTCTTTTCGGAAATGAAAAAATAAAGTACCTAACTCAACGACGATGAAGATTAAAAAAAAAAGAAAATGAAATTAACTCGCCCACCCATATTATGATAATAACAATAATAATAATAATTGTAATGATGATGATTTGTTGAATGAGGAGGACTGGAGCAACCACCTGGAGAAGTTTCCCACCGCTGCAGATGATTATTGCTATTATTATTGTTATGTTTTATTCTATTTTTTTCTGCTGTAGTATTTGAACTTTGATACGAGTCTGTGTCGGCCATTCGCTTCACCATTCCACATCCATCATCCCTTTCCCTCATATGGTCAAGAGGTTTAACCTGACTCCCATGTGGGCCCAGTGAGGGCCTGTGTTCATACATTCACCTGCATCCTCTGCTCTGTGGATGTCAGAAAATCAAAATTTGGGGAAATGGTTCTGAGGGAAGGAGGGGGGAGGGTTTAAGAAATCACTTTACCAGCTGGACTTCCATTGAATCCGTTCATTCTTCAGCTCTCCCCCTTCCACTCATCCTCCTCTTCAGAGTGTCGTGTTCTCGGCTTTGGCCTGGTACCTCTAGTTTTCCGGTGCCGTGGAGTTGTGGTTGTGTCCTTTTTTAACCCGTCCTTTCCCCCTCTGCTTTTTGGTATTGTTGGGTTGTGTTGCTACCCATTTTCCTCTTGGGATTAGACACCACTTTTTTCTGAAGGGAAAAAACAGAACTTCTAAAAAAAGGAAGTTACATTTGTTGTGAGGACTGAGAATGTTCAGGCTTTCTAAGACATTTTGGAGGTTGAAAAAGGCTGGCTTTACAGAGCAAAACACATTCTTAGACATATTAAACAGTCATAGGAATTTTTCAGATAAGGTTCTAGATTTTGTACTGAAACCCTTAGGTATATTCTAAGTGAACTAAGTGGTTTTTTAACATTTGTAATACACGTATAAAATCTGCAAAGCCTCGCTGAAAAGATGTCTGCAATGTTCTTAGAAAGATGGAAATCTCTGATCCTACATCCAAATCTGAAAACAAATACTTACAGATCATGAGATTTGTTTTTAAAAGACATATCTACTGCTGACCTGGGTGAAATGGTCTTTACAGTCAAGACATAGAGATTGTTGGAACTTGCTCAGAATACCAAGAAGGTGACATTTGCTGCATGAGTTCAGATAATGCTGGTTCAGAAAAGAAAAATAGACTAAACTGGCTCTTGAGCTCTTTCCTGTGACTGTTTTCAGTTTCTGGAAGAGGAACCCAAATCCTTTTTTTAACTCTACCCCAAAATGCCAATTTGGAATTTGGATTAAACACTGAACATTTCTTGGAGATTTTCTTGTCTACAACTGAGTTCAACCATTATATGGCATATAAATAGATGAAAAATATCTGCAACCTTTTTCACTATATGTTTGGAGATGATGGAGTTTTTCTGTGATCCCGCCATAAATGATTAAAAGACAAATTAAATGTGCTGCAATGACAGAGTAATGTTAAAAAAAAACACTCTACAACCAGTAGATCTATTTAAAATTGACACAAACAGTCAAATTTTCATATGATTACAGCAGGAACTTTAGTAAATAAGTCTGTCTTGTGGGGCAAACCTCACCGGTTTGGTATCTGAGCAGGTGAAAACAGCCCAGACGGCGTCAGTCATCAGCAGCCTGATCCCACTGAACACAGGAGTCAGGATTTCAGTGAATGATCAGAGCCTTCAGCAGCCTACTCAATCTACTATGGTCCATGTTTCTGTGGCAACCATATGCCATGCTATCATTATGGGATGGAAAAGCCTTGCACATGGAAGGGAGCCTCTGATTTTGTCATTTTCACGCATCATGCATTTTCCTTTACTTTTTAGAAATATATATTACATATGTGTACATGCATGCAGTGGTGGAAGAAGACGTACAGCTGTAAACAAGTAAAAGCAGCAGTATTACAGTGGAAAAATACTCTATTGCAACAAAGGTCAGGAAGGAAATGAAGGGAGAAAGAAAGAAAGGATTCATTCTTTAATATGATCTGAAAAGAGAAAAGGAAAGGAATGGCAGGTTGAAAGAAGGGAGGTATACAAACAAGGAAAGAGTGACTGAAGAAAAAAGAAGGAAGGAAAGACTGAAGGGTACGAAACATCAGTGATATTTTAGGATCTTATCTCATGATGAATGGACAATCCCAATTTGCAAATTAACCTGAAAAGTCACTAAATACGCGAGTGTTTCAGAAAATAAAAACAGTGGAGTAAAAGTACCAGCAGCCCAAACTACAGTCCTTTTAATAAATGTACTTTCATTCTTCCCACATTTGCATATATGCAGATATATGTTTATATATTCACCCATCTCAGCCATCCATCTGCCAGCTTTTCAGTTTCATCCACCTGACACACAACGTTTTCCTCCCAGCACTTGTCAAACCGTAGCAGAAACAAACACTTGAGGAGCGTCGTGTGTCACGTGGTTCAGTTTTCCTTCCTCTCTTGACTCAGTAAATTGCATGTCCGTGGTTGGGTGAACCTGTAGTCCTGTCTTTTTGGTCAAGTGGAAAAAAAAAAAAAAAAATTATTTCTCAGTCTGCATCCATGGCAACTACAGTTGATATTTCCATCCCATGTCTCACCACTGCTATTTCCACACCACACATTCATTCAAACTAACAAAAAGATGATATGGAAATTGATGCATTCAAAATTATATGTACTTGTATAAATGGTGCAACAGTAATAAAATGTAAGAAATTGACTGAAACTTGAGGATTTTGTGAAAGTCAGTTTTTTCTCATGCACTCCAGACAAAGTCACAACGAGGAGAACTGAAAATAATATTCAGCTGCAGCACATCAGGGTCATAGCTGCTACAGGAGGACGCCGAGGACATGTCCTTGGTATTGTCTCTGGGAATCTGCGGGTTTATACAACCTCAGAAGGACGTTAGGTTACAGCTACACACATATGTACATAGATAAATTACACATGGTGAGTGTTACAAGGCTGATCTGGGGATAAATGTGACTGTAGGCCACAAAATGGAGGGATGTGGTATTTATTCACCAGAATCACATCCTGGCATTGTGGAAAATCATTTAAGAAACTATAATTATCACTTAAACAAACATGTTAATGTGGAGAAAAATAAGAACAAGAGTCTGTAGCCATGCTAGCAGCTGTGTGAGGCTGTACTTCCTCCAACCTGAACAACCATATAGGTTGTTTGTTACGACCCATAGGACCGTCTCCTGAAATGCCATCCAATGGTGGTTGGCAAGCCAGACCTTTGTTGCCATGGTTCCAATAATAAGCACACAGTTAAGGTTATGGAACTGGTTTGGTTGGGCACAAAAACTACTAGCCTAACAATAAACCCAAACTATGGGTTGTAAGAAGCAGACAACCTACGTAGTTGTTTTCTTTCACAAGGACAGTCTCCCAGAGGCCCAACAGCACTTTGACCTAAATTCTAACAACCTGATGTTTAGCAGGCATAAAGTTTACCATGCACACCATCTTAGTTTAGCATGTTAGAGTGATAACCACTGAGGCCAATGGGAAAGTCATTCATTTTTCAGTCATAAATGGTCATAAACCAAAGTACTGGACAAATTAGAAGTTTGACTTAATAGTGTCGTTGGGAGTAAACTATAATGTCTGTGCAAAACAGTTGATGGGATATTTCAAACTGAAGGAAAGTGGTGGACCAATCAACCAATTTTACCACCCTGTGAGCCACACCATAAGCAAGTCCAAAAAATTAAGAAAACTAAAGAGAGTTTTGAGTAGTGTGCTGGCTTTGTAGTGATGATGCGTTCCAGTTGTACCTGTATCTGAAAATTATCCTTAAATGTGTACTATCCTCTTGCTACCTCTTGTCTGGGTAAAACCCTTCAGGCTTATCTGTGCAAAGTGACTCACAATGTTATAACACTTGAAGCACCTGGCACAGTTTCACGGGCACTCAGCCTCATCGTCTCCGGAGCGAGAGGCATTAATACTAGGACAGAATTATTTTAGGGAGCCATTTGTGAAATTTGGGTTAGAGCAGTGTTGGATCTACCATCCACTGACTGGTCGGAGTCATGAAACAGGCTGTAAACCACAGAACAGGCAGGAAAATAAAGTCTATTAAAGGACTCTTAGAAGAGGAAGCTGAAGTTCTCATTTAATCTCCAGATGTCAGTTCAGGGTATGGGAAACTGTAACCAGCATTTTTCACTATTTCCTGAGTTTTTTATAGAGGCCAAACAATTTATCGCTTAATCAAGGCAATAAAAAAAATGAACAAAATAAGCAAAGTGAAAGTATGAAGTGTGTGCTGCAGTGGTGTCACAACAAAGAGACAAGGATGAAAGCCAGCTGGAAAATAAGAATGAGATCAGTTAATGGACCAGCTTTTACAGCCTGGAGGGCAGAGCCGACCAGGTGAACCACATCAGCTGACGACTGCATGAAACGATGCAGCGGTGAGATTCCCTGATTGGCTGGTTTGTAGACACATTATGGGAACAAGTCTACAGCTCTTGTGTATGCAAAGGAAAGATAAACAACAGGAACCTAAAAGGATGACTGAGTAACACAAAGCAGCTATAAACTTTTATAAATGGGTCTCTCATAGTGATGATCTCAGAGAGTTATTGCCACAGCAGGAAACTGTTTTCAGAGAAAGAAACTCTCAGAAACAGACTCCACTACCTGTCTAGCAGACAGACACGGTTAGAAACCAGCTGGTGAAAACAGTGGAGCATTTAGCAGCTAAAGAGCCAAAGATTTCCCTCAGCAGGTGGAGGAGACCAAAAACATGACCCAAATGAATGAAAAGGTTTCTCCATAACTGTTTGGTGTTAAACTTCCTGCATCTACATTCTGGGTTTGTTGCACCTTATTCTTCATTTTGCCAAACTTAGACCTGTTCTTTCGTTCGCTAGCAGAACACAGACACAGAGTGTTAACAAAATCACAAAACACTCAACAGCGTAAAAACAAGATGGGGGCAATCTCCAGGAAAATGTTCTACAGCCGAGACAGAGATAAAAGTAGAAAAGATAGAAAACCTCATCAAATTTTATGATTGAAGTAATTGAAATAACATTTGTAACAGTAACCAGCTAGGATGTGGTTAATTAGGAAGCACTCATTGAGGACAAGGGATGTTTAACAGTGTGCCTCTAATGGACACTGTTTGGATGAGGAATTATCTGTTGGACATCCACAGCAGGACAATTCCTTTCATATTAGATTTTATAGCTTTCTGGATGCTCATTCATTTCAGTGAGAAAACTACTAAATATTCTCTGATTTCACCTTTTTAAAAGTGATTTTCCAGCTTTTAGACGGTCTCACAGAAAAGCCAGCTGAAGACCTGTAACAGGCCTTTTTCTGTAGTTTTTTCCATCAACAAAGGGTTAATCAAAAATAATCAAAAGGTAAAATGACAATAAATAACATACAACATTAAAATTTAAGCTAAAAGACTGATGTGGAGTTATGTTTCTGACTACACCCTGGAGATACTGTAAGAATCAGACAGGGTTGTTTGAGGTGACTGGGTTCATACAGATAACACCGAGAGCACCTAAACGCCTCCTACAAACTGCGTCTGATGTCGCGGGGCTCAAGCTGAGCAATAATTTCACTTCTCCTTATCACATAAAAAAGAAAAATATTGTCGGGGGACACCAGAAAGAGGGCAAATACGGAGGAATGAAGCCTTTCCAAGAGGTAATGATTGATGTCTTTATCTCTTCCTCTTTCTCCTCCACCCTCCCTCTCTCACACCGAGGCAGGGGCAGTAAATCAAGGACTTAATCTCACTGCTGTGATTTACACCTGTTCAAACACCGTCTCTCACTCAGTATTACCCTCCCCATGGCTTTACTCAGGCCACAACAAGGATAGATAAGATGTGATGGTAAAAAAAAAAAAAGGAACTGGATGGGATGTTCATGGTGACCCTAATACAAGTCTTCATAGTGTAAAACACCAGATATGAGTGGTTGTGTAAAAGAGGTCGGACTAAACCCATTTTGACCTCCAGAATCAATCTCATTTGTGATGTTGACTCGTAATTTTGAATATTTCCAGATGGGTCTGATTTGTAAGCAGTGATAGAGACAGTATAAAGGAATATTTTCTTAAATAAAAAGTACTAATACAGGACTTTTGATAGTTAGAAAGTCCATGAAAACAAACACTAACATCAGACCCATACAGAGAAAGAATTCCACACTCAAAATATGACTTCAAATTACTTCTTGAAACAAATACTAAATCCTCCAAAAGATTTAGACACAAACTGTCTGTTTTTGTCTGTAACATTACATTATTCTTTGTGAAACATGCGTCAGTGTTGTGTTTACAGCCTGTTCCTCTGCTGCCATCAGCAAAAATCAGTGACTACACATTTGGAATTAAGTGTATTTCAAGTCTGCAGTTTGTCTAAATAGCTCAGTCGAGTGCACTCAAGTAGTCAAGTAGATGTCAGCTTGTGCTAATTATATGTTGTGAGTAGATGAAGTACAATATTAGCAGGTGTAAAATCTCTCCCTTGAGGAAAATTAATTGTGAGTCCTCACTGAAGTGTTCAGTGTTTAGTACAAATAAAATGCAAAGAAAATGAAAACAAACAAGAAACAGGTTAAAACGTCATCATCAGACGAGTTAGACGAGAATCAGAGTAAAAATCTACTTGAAGAACAACTGCAAAAATGCCTCTGTTGCAGTGAGGAGATTGTAATTAGTTTCTCTCTGACTCTGCTTATTAATACAGCAGAGAGAAAAACATGATGAAGAACAAACAACTCACACTCTCCTGCTGCTGTTGTATCTGCAGTGCGATGCTTCCTGACATTTCTATTTTTGTTTTTATTTGAAAACACTTGCAAACCAAGGTCCGTCTCTGTGTCTGCCAGAAATATTAAAATGCTCAGAAGCAGAAACTCTGACCTTTAGTACGTGGAACGAATCAGAAGTCCCACAATACACAAACACCACACACTCCCTGTGGTGGTAACTACAGACTGCAGAGCTTCACATCAGCAGGCTTCATGCAGAAGACAGATGGTGAACAATGAGGAGAAATGAAACTTTTGTTTCTGCTGCTATTTTTCTCTCACAATACAGCCCATCATCCAACATCAGTGATAAAACAGGAGATAAAAGAAGGAGATATGCAGTAATTACAGACGTACAGTGCTGTCAAACTGAGGCCTTATCGGTTTCTGTCAGAGTGTTAGACAGTGAACTGAAAGCAGCAGGTGTCTCTGTTTAATCAGAGCAAACGCTGGAGGTAAAATCCTGTTAAACATCTAACATCTAAATGAAACATTGAAGAGTAGTGATGGTCGTAGACCTCGTCTTATTTTGTTATGTTTAACTGACTGGATTTTGCCTTTAATTTCGTTTCTTCACCAAACAGTAAATCGCTTTAAAGTCCCTCTGTGTCCTAAAGTGCTGTACAAATAAAGCTGCCTTGTGTGCAGTCACTCAAAACAATACAACAGTCGTCAAGTCGGATGACGATTGTCGGGTATGATTGATTTAACATGAGTTCCAAATGCTGTAAAGGATAACTCCAGGATTTTCTCATGTTTCTGGGAGTAAATGATTGATGGAGACAAAAAGTCTCTAGAATCAGTGCAGTACTGAGCGAGAACAGTCCAACACCAGCTGCTGCAATCCAGTCCAATGGACGACTGTCCACTTCAATGGACATTCACTAAAGTTGTTTTCAGGCTCAGATTGTTCTTCTCAGTGTCTGACAACATGATGAGAGGATTCCTACAGAGACAGAGCTTTTTATTAAAGAGTCAGATCCTTTTGGTTTAACCAGAAACATCTCTATATTTCACTACCAGACTCAATTGACAAAAACAGGAATTTGACAGAGTAGAGCACAGGAGCTGCTGGAATACTGCTGCCTCCATCTGTTAGTGTGTTTGTATTAATGTTTGCTTTCAGTGGTGGAAGAAGTAATCAGATACTTTACCGAAGTAAAAGTACCACACACTGATCGTCTCTATCAATCATTTATACCAAAAAAAAAAAAAAAAATAAAAATATGGAAAGGTTCAAAAATCTCCAAATCATCGAATCATTTGGAAGAGAAAACGTTCAGAGTGACTTAAAAGACAAGAAGTCTTTGGCTAAACGATGGACAGGACTCTAGTGGGTTCACAAAACGCATGAATGACCGGGGTTCCCCAACCACCTCCAACCACCAGAGTTTGGTTTTACCTCTGCTTTTTTGTTCACTCAGAGTTTGGTCAGTGATTCAGCTCAACTCGCATGTTAGCATTTAGCATAACTCAAACTCCAACTCTCTTAATTAAACTGTTAACGGCACTATTTTCTCATCATTCAGATGATGGTTTGTGATGTTACACCACACCACATGGCTGCAGGCAGAAATCTAAATCATGTGCATCAGGGAGGACTGGACCTGATCCTCCCAGACTGAAGTGTCTCACAGCAGGGCTAACCACAGGTCAGTTTATGAAGAGAGGCAGCTGATTTCTTTGCTCTCATTCCAACAAGGTCTTAATTTGTCCCTTTCTGTCGCTCTCTTGCCTCTCAGTTGTTTCCTTCTCTGCGATGAAACTGTCCTTTGAAGTCTGTGTGAGGAACCGTGCGAGCGCTGGTTTCAAAGCATCCGTGTCATTTAGCTTGCTGACTGTGTTCAGGTCCTTACCCAGCCTCCATCTCTCTCTCTCTCTCTCCATTTTCAAAGGCAGGCATTGTGGGGGAGGATCAGAGACAGAGAAGGAGAGGGGAGCTAGATGGAGGCGATGCTTTGTGGAAGATCAGTCAGATCCTCCTGTCGTGTGGATACTCTCGATCGGGGGGCCTTTGGGCCAAATGTGCAGAATCTGCCGGCGTCTCTGCTTGGCGGCTGTCAGGGACGATCTGTTAGGATGTTTGTCACCAGACATTCATGTGATGGTTGTCAGACATGTTTCAGTTCCAGGGGACAGAGAGGAGGATCTAATGTAACACTTTAGAAATGAAACCTTGATGTATTTTAGTGCTGTTGCTTTTAGTATGAACATGGAGACCTCTGGTGCATCGGAGGACCTGATGTACAGTATGTAATATGACAAAACCTAACCTGAATAAAGACAACCTTGGAGACAAATACAGTATGTTACATTTGTGTTTGAAAGAGTTTTTGTACTGGTATGTATATACACAGTGCAGAGCAGTGGTTTCCTCTGTCTTTACAGCTTAGGAGTGCTAAGATGCTAACATACTTCCTGGTTTTATGACACATTCCTGCACCACTCTGTTGTAAACATTCATCACAATGGTTCCACTTTGACCTCTTCTCGTAGTTGTTTGCACTTCACTCAATTTCTGTTCCATTTATTTTCTAACTAAACTAAAAAGACACAGTCTGTGAGATGTTCTAACTCTACAAATACAGATTTAAGTTTCCAACCGTTGAGTACTATCCTTTATAAAGTGCCATAATTAGCTTTACTTCCATGCTGTCAGTCATTCTGTAATAAGTTGGTGTCACTTTCTCTGACAGCAGCAATCTCATTCCGGACCACTGCTCTTCATCGCTCACATTAATGTACGCTCTTTCATTCCAGCTAAATGGCACTTTATGAAATTAAAGAGTTGATTTCCATAATGCCATACATTCATTTTAAGAACAACTCCTTAAGGTAATCATCAGATGATCCGAGCTGTAAAGTGCTGTCATTTCCCCTTCAGTACAGAAACCTGATGATATCCTTTAAAGTCACTTTTTTTCTGCCTGATACTTCAACCTTCTCAAATGATAGCAATCACACTTTGGCACCAACCATCATATATCCAAAATGCATTAATGTGCGCTCAAGCTAAATTAAATAACTGCAGAGTTACAGCAGGGCTCTGTCAGCCATGAGTAAAATTATGGTCCAAAATCACTTTTTACATAGAATTGCCAGATCAGATTTCAGAGTTCAGACTTTGTTGAAGTTTGCACCATTGACTAACAGCAATTAAATTCAGACGTATAATGTAAAATATATTTGAAAAATAAATGTCCTGCACTGCTGCCATATGATTGGCTGATTGGACAACTGCACAGATTTGCAGCTGCACAAGTGTTCCTAATAAAATGCTCATGGAGTCTAAGAAGATAGAAGTTCTGTCAAGCCAAGGTCCCATTAAAAACTGAATCATACAGTGATACACAGGGATTTTCCTTTCTGACAAACATGACATACAACACAGATCTTCACATGGAAAACATACAACACCGTGCAGATTATATTCTACATGACTCTGCTGGCAGTGTTTCTTTCCTTCCACAAGAACCACCAGTGAAAAACAGTGTTGAGGAAATGTGCATTTGCAATAATTTTTAGCCACTTCTTGGAGTAAGTGAAGCATGAGGGCATTGTTAAAATATTTAGCGCTTCCCATGATCTCGCTCATGTTTCCCTCGGTCTTGCGTAATCTTACATAATGTGTTGAATATTTAAAGCGGGTTTAGCTCGAGCGCTTGTTTGCCACCGAAGGAACAAGGATGATAGTTGGATTCACTCGAGAGGAAACGAGCAGTGATGGAAAAATACAAGGAGAGACAGCTGTTGGAAATAATTAAAGGATGTGTTCTGCTGTCTTTGAGGATGCACGCACACCAGAACACGGATACTTATGAAATCTGCCTGGTGTTGGAGTTTAATTAAAATAGTCATTCTCTGAAACTAGACCCTGTGAACTGTAAACATGTTCACTTTAAGGAGCTCCACCCTCAGATAGTTTCACATGTGAACTGTTAAGAGCCATGATGTTCAATTTATTCCAGCTGTTGTTTTGTAATGAAGTATTAGATTCTTCTTGTGTCACTGTGTACCATGGTTGCATGACTGTTTCTGCTGTTTCCTACACTTCCCAGAATCCCTTTTAACCGCCTCCAGAGAACTCAGGATAAGAAATAATTGGAGCAAGAGAAGCCAAGTTAGAAATAACCAAGTTGATCAGCACATGATACAGTACATCAGCAACATTTCTGATAACTGACCACTCATATAAATTATTTTAAAGCAAACAACTCTAGGAATTGACGAGTTCTATCTTCTTCTTCTGAATATTTGCTGTTTTTCTTCTTTCTGTCAGAGTTTCATAATTATTCAGGGTTTTCCATAAGCGCAGGCTGTAGGCCAGATGGCCAGACATTGAATCATTTTCAGTCTACTACTTTCTTACTGTTACAAGTCATGTCACCATCAGACTTTTAAACTAACTGGATACATCCTGTCTGCCCAACAGCGTCACAGAGAAACACTGATTTGTAATGTTAAACAGATTTATTTTTTGTTTTGTAAACCGATTTTAATTACTCTGTCCTTTTGTTTTCGAGAGGAGACCATTGTAAATAATTCAGCTCCCAGTAAAAACCCTCTGAACTGAAGGAATCCCACAATAAAAACAAGCTATGCTAACGTTAGCAGCTCAGCTAACAGCCATTAGCCATCCGTTTGGAGCATTCAA
This sequence comes from Lates calcarifer, assembly GCF_001640805.2. Taxonomy (NCBI): domain Eukaryota; kingdom Metazoa; phylum Chordata; class Actinopteri; family Centropomidae; genus Lates; species Lates calcarifer. Next base: position 2,030,570 of record NC_066836.1, on the reverse strand, counting down.
AACCTCTGAAGATAATTCAGCTCCTGGTAAAAACCTTGTGAACGATGAACCTTAACCTACAAACACAACACACAGTGACTTGTATGAGTCATTTATCAATGCAAAAAATAACTTCTGCTAATGATTATTCACCCCTACCCAAATACTTCTGTTACCCATTGGACATTGGACACTTGTGTTTTGTAGATTAACTGATCTAAATAATTGTCAGTTGCAGCTCTTCTTAAACTAGAGTCTGTCTTAAAAGTAGCACTGTATTCAATGAGGCAAACAGAGGAGCGAGGAGCCAGTGGTTTAAATACAGCAGGAGGTCGTTGAGTAGATGAGCTGATCTGAAGCAGGTGTGCAGGTGGTTTAGGTGGGAACGGGAGTCCAGAACACCACGCCCACACACACAAACACACACACACACACGCCCACACACACACACACACAAACACACACACACACACACACACGCCCACACACACACACACACACACACACACTAACAAAGATAAATTGAGGACAAACAAGAAACATAAGGAAGGGACAAAACAGGAACATAAGGGAGGGAAGAAAAAGCAAAATCGATACCTAACAGAGTCTTGTTTTGTTTCTGTTGTGGCAGATTTCTTCCTGTATGTATGAAAAAATAGAAGAAGAAAATATTTGATTACTCCACAATCATTTACTCTAAATATTTCTTCAAGGGCAGAAAGTAACATGTACAGTTTTACAGCATTATCAACACCATCTCTGACAGCCCTGTGTTTGATTGATTTTAATATGTAGAAGTATGACGAATGAATATAACGGCAGCCAACAAAATCAATTTAATCTCAAAATCCCTCTTTTTTAATTTAGGAGTGTAATAAGAGGCGAATGGTCCTTGGCAAATGAAGTATCTTTAAACAATTCAGACTTATTTAACAAGAATTATTGAGCATTAATTGTCAAATTAATAAAGTTAATAAAGTTTCTTTTCATAATAAGGCTGTAAATGATGCACGAAGCTCTCAACAAGTCGACCTTTTATTTAATTCCTTAAAAGAATCATGATACTACCTTTATTTTTTAAGATCTTGGTCGTAATATAAAGGCATTTTTGAAATAATTGTAAAAGTGTTTTGGTTTGTGGTTGGCCTGGAGGTCTGAGTTGATGAAGCTTTACAATAAGCTGCATTAAACCTTTACAAACAAATGGACTGAAAACTGACACATGACAACAGGAGGAAGATAACAGCAATGTCTAAATTCTAAAATTAATGATCACTTTAATTACTCCCAAGAGCTTCCTGGTGAGGAGGCGTCATCGTTAACGGCCCACGACAAAGAACCCGCTGCCACTGCTTGTGAAACAAAGCGGGGGGGGGGCTGAAAATAACTCCAGATACCTGCTTTGATGTCCAACGTATAACAACCCCATTGAGAAATCAGTCGAAAAAACTCCATGAAGAACCTGAGCATCGGCCCACCGCCTCGCTGAGCCGCCTCATTGGTCCGGGAGCTTCCTGCATCGTCACGATTGGCTGTGGAGGCAGCCACGGTGCCGACTCTCGCCTAGCAACAGGCACAAGTGCAGCCACTGCAGAGCACCCCCCCTACTCTCCCCTCCTCCCCCACTCCTGCCTCCGTGTGGGGGAGCAGCTGATAGATCGAGCATGTGGAGACGCAGAGAGAGAGAGGGAGGAACATAGGATGGCATATGTACATGAGCACACAAACACATAATCACAGGGCTGAGCATGCATGCAGCGTGAAGCTACACTCCACTGTATGTGCACACACACTCGTACAGTCAGTACATCTTGTACTGTCTTGTTTAACCCTTACACAACCAGGCTAGCAGTCGCAGCTTTAGCCCAGAGGAGCAGCTGGAGGGAAATCAGTCACACAACACTGATCACTGGTCACTTCTTTACCCAAAAGAAATTACTTCATGTTTAATTTGTTGGACCAATTACACTTTAAAGTGCTGGTAGGATTTTATCGACATGTATGAAATGTGCATCGCCAAAAAATATTTTTTTCTTTGTATCTGTTTATGCAAACTGAAGAGTAGTAAATCAAAGCTGATCGTTATCCATCCTGCCAACATCATAATCAGTTGATTCGGAGCAATGGCGGTTGTTAGCAGCAACCTTTTTTTTCTTCTTGATGTTAACGTCGATTTAAGCGTTGATATTTCTTACAACGACTTGCACAGCTGCGTTAATCTCATCCACGCTTGTTGTTCCCATTCTTACTCCCGCCTACACAGAGGAAACACCTGTCAGTGAGCACAACACCAGGCCTATTTGAACCGCTGAACAAATTGGAGATGTGGGCGGTAATTGAGAAGTCTAGAACTGGACTGGAAACAACCATCTCTGCCCACTAAAGCTGGGTGTATGCTCCTCTGAAGAAACATGCAAACATCTGTGTTAAACCTCAGCAGAGAACAGTGTTGTGGGTAAATGTAGGTTGCAGAGGTTTGTAGAGGAACATTCACACACAGTTGCACTGATTTGACTCCTACACAAATGTATCCGAGCAAACAATGTGCACTTTTTCGTACGCGATGCCTGGAGAAACATCATTCAAACTAGGTCTGTTTAAGCAGGCAAATTTAGAGATTATGGTGTGCTCCATTTACATTGGAGTTCCAGTTGAGAAGTTGGAAAACATGGATGCTTACAGAAACTTGGTTGCTCTTTCGGAATATAGACAATTTCAAAACAAATCTACTCCACCTGAAGAACGGCTCAGATGTTAACATTTAATTTTTATGCACAAATTTCAGTACGTTTTAAAAGCCATTCAACTTTAACTGTTTGAGAAAAAAGAAACATTAGACCATGAGAATGAACCGATTTTTTTTTTTTTTTTTTGCTCAGTGTAGCAACATGTCCACAGATAAAAAACTGAACAGTACTATGTGTATGACTGACTTGTGTAGAACTAATAAGACAGAACAGTGAAATTACAGTGTTCACTACTATTGACGTGAGTGGCAGCCATCTTGAATTCTTATGTCGGGGTTGGAGGGGATTCTCCGACTTTCCAAGTTAGAATTCCGACTTCAGGGGGCGTTCCAGTTGAAATTTCCAACTTCTGAGTACAACTGGAACACACCATTATTATCTATCTATATCAAAATAAACTGACTGAACATCCATAGAATCTGAGACTCAGCTGAGCAGTCAGAGAAAATATGTCCAACCACCTTGGACTTGACACAAAACTCCAATTTTAAGAGCCACTTTGTTCAATTTTCCTATACAGGGAATCCAAATGTCTTCCTCTCAACTGAGCACAAATTAACTTCATGCTCCACTAACTAGTGGAAATGAGCATTTTCACCAATAAAGCTGTCATAAACCTAAAGTTTGATTGTTAATTCTGTTACCCAGCTGTTACATTTTCTTTCATTCCTCATGTTAGAGAGAGAGAGAAGATTTTAAAGCAGCTAATCAAACGGTGATGAACATGCTGTGCAGTATCAGTCCCTTTAAGCTGTCATTTTTCAGATTCAATGAACCCGTTGTCCTCTTGTTGTTTTCCAAATTTAGACATAACAACTTTGGCAGACGATTACAAAGACTGACAGGTCTGAGAGAGCATTAGCCGTCGTGCCATGCAGGTTTGGAGAAGAGGAGGGAGTCATGTACAATTCAACAGTCTAACTTCAAGGTAAAAACATTTTCATGGCTTTTATTTCAGATATCTGACACCCCACTGTCTCACTATTGACTGCCTGTTATTCAGTACTTGCAGTACACAATAGTTAAGCAGAAAAATATGCTATTATCTAGCTGCATTGTAAATTTAATGAAGAGGGAGACTGCCATCGCTTACCCTGTGCTGCATTTCCAATTTCCTCTCATTATCACAGACTGAGTTGTGTTTTAGTTCCACAAATGTTTCTCTGAGACAGAAATGTTCTTAATGACAGATTCAAATTGACTGAGGATTTTTGGATATGTTAGAATTTGTAATGGAAACACTGTAAGTGATCCTGTTGTATAGATGTTCATTCTTGACTTTTGGATGCTTTCAACCACATCCAGTGGTACCCTCTATATCTGTGTAATCTTTGGTATCAGATGCAAATGTCTTCCTTGACCTTTTAGCCACCTGCTGACTCCTCTGATGACTTCGACATCATCCCAGTCGATGACGACCACTTTAGGTTTACTAGTCCTGACTCTCTATGACTAGATGTTCAAACAAGCTGTTTCATGTAAGGCGATGCCACTGGGATGGTCCTGTTCGTCATGGTTTTATGATCAGTTCACTGACTCTTTGCGCCTGCAGGACAGAAGAAACACAGTGAGGAGTGAAGCTGCAGTCAATCATGTTATAGTTATCTGTGTGGTTCTGTTCCCTGATGTTAGACTTTAAGGCAGTGCCTCATCGCAGGCAACATCAGGGCTGCGGTGAAATAATCAAAACAACTTTTCCTTGACCTTGATGGAAAACGTCACGAGGTCAAGGAAAGGTGTGAATAAGGATTGATAAGGACTTATGGAGGATATGTACAGTGACAAACTTAGAGAAACCTCATTCTTTGTGTAGAATTTAGTTGTGATGTTGATAACCTAAATCTGTTCATCACAATGACTCCTAACTAGATCTGAAAGAGAAGAAATCTTTCCTCTGCTAATCCGTCCATAAGATCTGAATCATATCACAAGCATAAAACAGGTCCAACATGTACGTGGATCTGCCACGGTGAAACTACAATGGTGCTGCAAGGAACTGGGGGTGGGATGTTCTCTCTTTTTGTAAAAGAAGGTCCAGTGTATCCTATGCTAAAGATAACGCAGGAAGCACTGAAGCTCCATAGAGAAATCGACCAGGTCTTATCATGGCTGCCACTGAGAGACTTCCAGGTCATTTCACTCAGTTAGGAACCTTCCTAAGAAAAAGACTATTCGACCCTGGACTAAAACGGGGAGAACTGCTGCCTGAAGGACGAACTCAGGAAGCAAACTGTCACTCCATAACCCGTGAGCCTCACAGTTCACAAAAATACAAACACATTAATGCACCTTTAAACTTTGTCAACAAGAAAAAAAAAATGTCTGCCAACAATTCTACGGATTGTTGTTATTAAACTAAGCAATTTCTTGATCAGCAACCATCAGCAACAGCAACTAAACTCTAATGTCTGTAAGTACAGGCTGAAATCAGGTTTGGTCAAGCCTATCAGCTAGCCTGGCTATTCATCAGAGGTGTATGACAAAAACAGGGGTCACATGTCCATGAACAGTCCAAGTTCTGCAGAACCCATGAGCCATTTCCATGTTTGAGCAGCTGCCACCTTCAAGCTTGACAGAAATGGCCACGACGTCGGTCTGCTCCATATTCAGACTCTCTCCACTGAATTATTCAAATCACTTCATTCGCCACGTACAACAAATGTGCAGGAATTTGTTTTGGTGGCAGTGCTGCAGAGAAGTCAATAAAACAAAACGCTAACACAGCATTGATATATGTGCTACAACAGGAAGAAATTCAATGCAGTAATTTATACACATCATGTGATTTAGCTGCATATACTGTCTCTGTACTACACTGCACTGCACCTGTGTACAGAATAATTATGTGCATCCCAAATGATGTTGCCCACATTCCTCAGGCTGATGGTAAATGATAGTAATAATATTATTTCTGCAGCCAGTATTAAATCTCATTCATCATCGCCATTTGCACTCGGATGCTCTTCCTCGAGGGAGGTGAGAGAACTGTGGAGAGTTCAGACAGTCCTCACCTCTTTAACAATTTCAGCCAACTCATCCTCTCTGTGCTAAACGCCTCATGTACACCAGCAGTTTTCAGCTCAGCAGACTCTATCACAATTTAAAATGTTACATTGGAGGTGTAAAGTTTTACTCTACAGTCTTTATCATACATTAGGTTACATTCTTATCCAGAACAGATGAACCGGGCTCATACACAACAACATTTATATATTACTTATTTGCATTGTCAGTGAGGTTTTGCCTTGATTGCGTTCTCTGGTTATATTTTTTTCCAAACTACCTACCAGTCTTCATATAGATAGCAGCTACAAACTACAACCATGAAACATGGAAGATTTTCTCAATCTGTGTTATTTCCAATAATTATGTTTCCTCCAAAACATATGTGACAACTTAAAATTGCTAATTATTATTACAATTATTTTTAAAGAGACAGTATTCATTATGGTGAGCAGTGTCTGTGCTTTGCTGGAAAAGCTAAAAACACCATGATTTAAAAACTATGACCACAAACTGTATTACACACTGAGTGACTGCTGTGCCTTCATGTTAATTTCTTTGTATAAATTATAACAATATGCACACAGCAAAATGGAAAAAATGCAGAATGGATTAATTTAGGAAGGGGAAATTTTTCATTTTGTCTTTGTTTGGTAACAAAGTGCTCCTGCAGCTCATGTACATTTTGTCAAACTGCAGGAGGAATTCAACACAACAGCAGGAAGGCTCTGACACATTCACTCTGTCAGAGACGGTTGTCAGCTGAGCCTCCTCCAGCTCCCTCCGTCTTTTTTTATCCACTTCTCCATCCTTTCTCAGAGGGGGGTCTGTGCATCCGTCAGGCCCTGTGTGGGAAACTGCAGCTTTGTGATTGTTATAATTTTCATCTCAGCCCCCTCCTCACACGTCTCCTGACCGTGGCCACCTGCCTTTTTGTTTTTTTCTTTTTTCCTTCTCTCAGCTGCTGATGCTGCCTGCCTCACAGGGGAGTCAGCGGGTTTCATTGGCTCGCTCGATCGTCATGGCAACCGCATACTTGGCAATTTGCTGCTCTCCAAGAAGAAGCAGCAATGTCTCTGAGTCATACTTGTTAGATGTATTTATGTGTTTACGTGCTGGATGTATTGTGGCGTCTGTATGACGCCGGTGTCGAGACAAAGTGAAACTGAAAACTCGCAGAATGTAATCACACAGCTGTTGCTCTGGGTCATTGTACCAGAGTACGTCCATATGAAGCAATGCAGTGAGTAGAAAGGAAGGCAAACAAATACAGTAGATATATGAATTATAAACTCAAGTACCTGTCTTTTCCTGTGAGCTGGGTGAGTCTAATATTTTCTCTCTGAATCAGAAAACCACAGCAGGACACAGAGGGAGTGGAGCCATTCACAGCATCTCATCTGTCTGGCTTCATTAACTCCCTTTATAAATCTATCAGGCATTACTCAAACTGTGATTCCTCAGAGGTTGTGTATTAAGTCCACCTGACTGAAACAGGTTTTCACCTTTCAGTCGCTGACTTCTCCTCCCGTTGTTTGAAACACACTTTGGTATGATGCAACAGTGCGTCACCACACAGACGAGCCAACACCCTCTCCATACTAAAACACTACTGCACACCTCAAGAATCACATATTCACTGATTTGCATTACAGTCTACTCCGATGAGCCACAACATTAAAACCACTGACAGGTGAAGTGAATAACATTGATCATTTTGTCACAGTACATTGTTCTGTTCATCTTTCATTCATCTGATTGTTACTTTGATATGTACCACCCACCTAAACATTGTTGTAGACCAAGCACAACCCCACAGCAACAGCCTGACCCGGCCTCCAAACTCCCCAGATCCCAATCTGATCCAGCATCTGTGGGATGATCTGGAACAAGTCAGATCCACGGAGGCCCCAACCTCCGTAACCCTCAGAGGTCCTGTGTTCATGCCCCGATGGGTCAGAACTGTTTTGGTGGCTCATGGGGGACCTACACAGATCCTGGATCAGATTGGGATCTGGGGAGTTTGGAGGCCAGGTCAACACCTTGGGCTTTTGTTTTGTTCAGCGAGATATTTCTGAACAGGTTTGGTGGCGTAGTGGGTTTGTCCTGCTGGGGGAGGCCCCTGCCATTGGGGAGTGCTGTTGCTGTGGGGTTGTGCTTGGTCTCCAACAATGTTTAGGTGGGTGGTTTGTGTCAAAGTAACATCCAGAAGAATGAAGGAACCAAGGTTTCCCAGCAGAACATTGGATCAGTGGTTTATTGTTGACACTGATCAGTGTATGCTTTGCATAGGGGGAAACTGATAAAACCATATAAAACATGCAGGTGACAGTGTTTTCAGTTACATGTTGTAACTCAAAGTTTGGACCAAAATATTGATGCAAAAATACAAAAAGCTTGTGATCATAGCTGCACAGGAACCATGCCACAGTGAATCTGAAACTAAATTGGATGTTTACTTATGTTCCATTTCTTTTTTATTATTATTTGTCCAAATTTCCAATCCAATCTCCAGCAATCTCTGATATTTTGGTTTCAATGTTTCTCAGCCAAATAAAAAGAAATATTGAGTTCACAGAGTCTCAGCAGGGAGTCAGAGAAGACAGTGAGTTTCATCGACTGACGTTCACTTTTCTCTGGCAGCTGTTATTGTTTCTCAACATGCTACAGGCTGCAGTCATCATGACAATGACAAGCTCATGCTTTGGACTCGTCCTTGGTCCTGTAACGTGATTAAACAGATGTGGATTTCTGCAGTCAGAAACATATCTCTGACACTGAAATGTCATCTGAAAGCAACAGGAAACAGAAACAAAGATAACTATACCTGTTGGTTTTGTACCTTTGTTGCATGTAACTGCTACCTAACGTCTCAGTTACTGACTTAAATGGCTTCATTAAGTTTATGTGCATGTAACATTCACAGTTTACAGATGAACATTTATGAATGCAGTTCATACTGTTTTTCTGCTCTGGTAGCTCTAGCTGGATGCCCATTGCTGCATTTTTAGAACAAGCGAGAGACAGAGAGAAAAAGCATTTCTGGCTCCTTCACCTCAACAAGCTTCAATTTGTCTCCCACTTACAGACCAATCGACTCGCTCAGCCCTTCGCCCTTGAGACCTGCGAGCAGTTTGGATCAGAAAATGGAGCTCAGCTAAACAGCACTCAGCAGTGTGTGAGGTCCTCAGCTGGACGTCCAGTACAGATACACAATGCAGAGACAAAGCTGCTAACAAACAATTTGGGCTTGAAACCCCCAGTAATCCCAACCGAACAATACTTGGTCACGAACACTGGCGATGTTAAAGAGGTTAATGTTGATTTGTACCTGTTAGAGCTCATGCAAGTCGTAAAACTCTAAACTGCATGATGTGTAAATATGGATTTGTGTGAAGTAGAATAGGATTTACAGCTCAGATGGTCTCTGTCAGACCTTACCCTCACAGCCCAGCCACTCCAGCATTTATAAAAGCAAAATTTAAGACTGAAATCTTTATTGTAAAGACAGGGATCAGAGGCAAAGTAATAAATCTGTGCACTGCTTTTGCTTAGAGTTCCATTTTGGTGAATTTTAACACTTGCACTTTGCACCGTTGACAAACTACAAACCATCCTGTCAGTGCTGCCCTTTGAAAGGAAGAAAAGGAAGCCATCGTATAATCTGTCATTCCATCCAATTTTATACAACCTTTCTCTACAGAGGTGAGCAAGGATTAGGACTGTAGTCGAGACTGTTTAAATCAACTCTGAAACAAGTCTAGTGACATTAATTTGGCCACAGCCCATGATGAACAGTTCAAATCATTCTAAGAGTTTAAAGCATGTTTTCATGATTATAATTGTGACATGGAATTTTAATATTGTCCTATTTCCACACATTCATTCACATTCAATGATTCATGGTACTGTTGCATGTTTTAATGACTGCAGATGTGGTGTAAGTCAGACAACACTTTTAGCAAGCTACACACAGGAGGCACAGGAATGTAGAGAGAGACCAACTGTATTCAAGGCGAGACCAAGACGACTCAGAGTCTCGACATTGGACTTCAGACCAGAATCAAGTACTACATGGTTTGCATGTCATTAGACAGGAGTCAATGGTACAAATACATGTACAGCTAGCTGTTATGGCTACCCAACTAAAACTGAACTGGTTCTGATATAGTATCAGGTTTTGGATTTGGGGCTCAGGCTCGATGTCCAGTACTAAGAGGGAAAGACAGACCAGTGTGTGTATGACTGCAGCCAATGGATTAAATTATCCAGGAGAGCTGATAGTAGGTAAAAGATGATTTACTGTGAAGTAAATTGGCAGTACAAGTCACTTTCAGCCGGGTCGAGTCTTTCTTGTCATTTTTGTTAAATTGCATTCGGTGCTCTTTTCTTATTAAGCCATCCAAGGCTATCCTGATGAGGGCAGTTGTAAATTTATTTTAGTGGTAGTCTGCTGTATGCATAGAGCCCATCTTTAATAAAGGAAGCAGAGTGTTTGGTTTGTGCTGCAGGTGACCTTGTTCCACTGGTGTGTGGATATAAAATCCACACGAAAATAAATGTGTTTTTCAATAAGAATTGGCAAAAACTGAATCAGCAAACGGGTGTATCAGGTTTTTATCCTTCAGGCTGTGTAATGAAAGAAACCCTGTATGTTTGACTGAGACTTGAGGAACAGGAGTCAGCTGGGAAAGGGTGCAGACTTCAGCTATCTATTGCCATCCCCAGAGCCACACTGTTAGTGTGGCTAAAAACACACAAGACAAATACTGAGAAATTCTCTGTTTGGGGGGGGGCTCTGTTCACGGGCAAACTTGTCACATTCTGTTTGTGTGTATGAGACAGCGGCTATGTGTGTGTTGATGTGTGTGTGTGTGTGTGTGTGTGTGTAGATGTGATGTTTGAGACTGTTCCTTGGATGTGGGTTGAGGCCCGACAAGCCAAACACCATCAACACACCACCACCACCCCCAGCCAGTCTAGCAGCTTGTCCTTCCCCAGGGCCCCATGTCTGCCATGTCAATCCAAGTCTTGGTGGGTACACACTGGATCATCATTACACACACAGACAGACCAACAGTGCAAACAAACATTCAGACAAGAATTACAATCAGAGCTTAACAAGTATCTAAATAAAAACCTCAGTGGACAATGTGTCACGTAAACAGTTTCTGATTACTTTCTATTTTCAGAGTATATAACCTCTTTATGCACATGCTCATCCACTTAAGTCTAAACTGCAGCTGCATTTCTGCTGTTTAAACCCCCAGGGGGGTCAGGAGGAACGGAACCATGCCTGGATAGATGTTCAGTGTCAGTGGAGGTAAGTGAAAAAACAGAGACCGGTCTTGGTGAGCAGTGAAAAGGAGCAGATTAGAGTGAGTCCTTCTTTAAATTAATGTTGTCCTCACTCTCAACAAACTCCACAGACATTAGAGACATGTAGAGATAAAAGCGAGCGTCCAGTCTCAGGTCTTACAGTTTCCACGTGGTGAGTCCTTCAGCAACGTCAGAATCAGTGAAACATCCACAGCTGCTGTAGGTACGACAAGGCCTCTTAAAGCAACAGTATAGTATATTTAAAATAACATATTTGTGGGTGAGAAAAGTGCACAACACTAGCTTCAGTAGCTAACATAGGTATGCTGAGTGCACCAGTTTGGGACAGTTCTGGTTGTATTGTTTGTTATTGTATTATTTTTGGCTGTAATCCTGACGTCGTAAACAGAAGTCGTAAACAGAAGACATCCAATGTAGCAGCACAGAGACTCAGTACTCATCCAGGACTGTCTTTTGGTCATATCTGCAGTACTGTGCCGTCAATAAAAGCATCTGTCATCTGGATGGATATTGTCATCATTACACATGTGCAACATATGCAACTATGATCCCTGGAAATCTCAGCTTAAGAATCATTGTGATGGTTCAGTTATACAGGGAGAATGGAGGCTCTATGATTTTACAGAGGCTTACACCACATGTAGGAGCTTTTATTGCATTTAATGTAGAAAGTTGTAGACCTGTCTCTGCTGCCAGGAAACTTCGAAAATATCAAGAATTAGAAACAGAGTTTGGTGTGTTTTTTACAGCTACAGCACTTCCTGCTCTAGAAGCCGGGGATCATGGGTAAAAGAGAGAGAAATCAAGAGACTGATAGACTTAATCACTCTGACTCAGAGATCAACAGAATTATTTACCACTCGTGGCTGCAGAGGGCGCTGCTGCTCAGTGAAATTACATTTTGTTGCTTTAAACTTAAAGCTGAGCAAAGACGAATCAGAATAACAACAACAATAAAAAACTGTGTGTGTGTGTGTGTGTGTGTGCATACAGAGCTTTCAAAGCAGGAGTTCCAATTATTATTCCACCATGATGATTGTGAAGCTGATGAGCTGCTCACTGAAACATATGAACGCGTTTGAAGAAGTGTTGAGGTATTCTGTTCAACCCCAAAAACCTGAACTTGAGGATTCAGTATAGAGTTATTTTCAGTCGACCTCGTTGCAGGAGGCACAAAGATTACAGCATCTTCTCACTTTTTGTTCATTATATTTTCATGGGTGTAATGGTTGCTAAGCAACAACAGCAGTGTTTCTGAGTCTAAGGAGTGCGGAGAGAAACTACAGACAGGCTGAGTGGGTTTTGATTAAAAAAGAATAAATCTTTGATCTTCTCTTGCTCTTGTTGAAAACACAGGACTTTTAGTTGAGCTTGTACAATTTGTTTCATTAGCAGACATGAACTTTCTGCTGCATCAAAAGTCAAACTAATAACAGACACTGCTCGTGTCACCGTGTTGGATGACAGTAAAATAGACTGACAGCTTTTACTTTATATAATGAAGTTCAGTGATATTTTACTAATGTATAGGAAATGATTAAGCTTCCTCTTGGATGGCTTCATCTTTCCATCACTAAGGTTTTGGCTCTAGAATCCGTCTTTCTGCCTTCTTCATGACATGATACCTCTCATAATGGCTGGATTCCTGTCAGCTCAGTTTTCCTCCTCACTTTGAAATAAAATGAGCCTTTTACGGTGGACACATTTGATTGGATCCTTTGCTTCACGTCTGCCGCACTGACCCACTTTCTCCTCCAGGGATCAATAAAGTTAATTTTATTGTATCTTATCAGAGATCAGAGCGAGTATCAGCCGCGCCGTGAGTGCTGTTTTTAGTGTATTTAAGTGAAGTGGATCAATTCAGGGCTAAGTGGTGTCTGATTTGTGTTGTAAAGACATGTTGGACAGATCAGACAACCGGAACCTGTTTCCTCAAATGGCAAACTAATGGAAGGTTTAAGGTTTGTGTTGCTGACCAAAGTAGTTTCCCGACTTTCTGTTTAACTGTGAAGAGGATCAAACCTTTTCACATCACAGCTACAATAAGTTTCAGGTTCTGCTTGTCAGATCTGTCCAACATGTCTTTACCTAAGAGCACAAATGTACACTGCCTTAAAAAAAAAAAAAAAAAAAAAGCAACTGCACTGCACTGCAACATCTGTCCATGTCCATCCATTTTCTTCTGCTTATCTGGGATTGGGTAATGGTGGCAGCAGGCTAAGCAGAGTATTCCAGACGTCCATCTCCCTGGGGGATCCCAAGGCGTTCCCGGGCCAGATGAGATATATAATACCTCCAGCAAGTTCTGGGTCTACCCTGAGGTCTCCTCCCAGGTGGATGTGTTCAGGAAACCTCCAAAGGAAGCGCCCAGGAGGATCCTAAACAGATGCCCGAACCACCTCGACTTGCTCCTTTTGATTAGAAGGAGCAGCAGCTCTATTCTGAGCTCCCACTGTCTCCTAGTGCTGCTCATGGTGAGTCTCTAATATAAAGACTTGACTTGGATTTATTGTAAAATCTGAAAATCAGATTGAACAACAGGCCCTCATCATTATAGATTTCAAAATTTGTATTTATTTTATAGTTTAGATATATGTATTGTCCAGTTTTAGTTTTTAGATTCTGATTCTTCAAATGACTTGTTTTGTCAAACCAAACACTATACATTTCTAATTCCACAATAATCAGCATCATTTCCTCCAGATTTAATTTAACTTAGCTTTTCTGTTGCCTGTTTTCAGATGCCGCCGCTCCTTATCAAGCAGGACTTGGAACAGGCGTCTGATGAATTATTTCCTGCTTTACAGAAACTCTGCCTGTCCTTTGAATCATCCGGCCCTGACTCTCCTGAATTATAGATAGTTAAGCTCAGTGATTACAGCAGATTGCTGTACAATTGCCGGCGTCAGTCAACCGGAGCGCTATCGACTGTCCTAGATTCACAAATTCTCCCTCGAGTGTCTCTCCTGGGATGGAGGGTGCTATTTGTCTCTGACTGCCTCTGTTTAAGAGGTTTATAGGCTGAGAAGTGACAGAAATTCATAGACTGAAACTATTTTCAGCGCTTTTCAAGTCAAGTGGTGTGATGATAGGCTGTGGTGGGACTGTTGTCACGAAATCTTAAGTGGAGGTTATTTTTGGTGTGAAATTAACAAGGTTGCTGCGTTGTTTTTGTCTGTCAGAAAGGGGAAAGTAGGAGAGGAGACAGAAAGTCGTTTCAGGTAAAGCTCTTACAGTAAAAGTTTCTCAAATCCCTGTATGCGGGATGGCATCTGAAACTAAAATCTGCAGAAGGTGTGTTGGCTGTGTCGACACTTCACCTCAGATTCTTCTGTTCCTAATCATCAGAAACCATCAAACACATATAGGAATCACAGTTTTAATAACTAATATTGTTAAATTTCAACACTTACAGCAGTCTTTTCATGACAGCAAGTGGTGGATAAGTCAGATTAATCCTGCATCCCATTTCCTCTGTTCATCCTCCCTTCTCTCCCTTCCACTACAAAACCTGAATTCAAAATGCATCTCTTTAGTCGTCTTCCTCTGCCTCCAAAGAAAGATTTCTAACTGTCACATTTAACATCTGGGGCTACCCCAAATACAGCTGAGAAAAAATGTGTGCTTCTCTATTAAACAACACGAGTTAACAAGGGAAAAACTGTGCTGTACGTACAGAGGTAATTTGAGGGCAGGGTTAGTTTAGCCATTGTCTTTAAAGAAAATATATGGCAATTAAGGTTTAAATTGTTTGCTAAATCTATTTTTATATACCAGACACCTTTCAAAATCAAGATAATCATACCGTTCTTTTTCATCCTTTAGGATTTGGAAAGAATGTGAAACATAAATGTCCATTTGTCTGAATCAAACAAGGTCAAGGTTTACTTTTATTAGTCAGGTTTTCATCCACCTGTAGCAGAAACTGGAGCCAAAACTTCCAGATAAAAATGGCAAATATTCAAATTAATGTTCACTATCCTCCACGGCTGTTATGTTAATATTAGGACTGGGCTCATGGAGATAAATGGTTGATGGAATTCACTGTCCAATCATGTGCCATTAAACCACTGTAGAGAAATGGAACGCAACAAGATGAGTTGTTAAAAGAGCAGAAATTATATAAAACCATGTGGAAACATGATGATATAATATTGAATTAAAAAAACACACCTGTAAATGAGAGTGACACCACAAACTAAATAGTAGTAGTAAATAATAATTGCCCAAATATTACAACCCAAAGGGAACAAATTATTGACATAAGGTTGCAAATAACTGATTTCACAGCTGCCAGATTACATTACAGTTTACACTCAAGCAGCAGAAACCAATCAAACCAATCCTGAACCTGATCACTCCACAGGTTTGTGTTATTCCTCAGTGATAACACCTCCTGCTAATCTCAGCCTGGGACTCTGGGACTGTGTTGGAGGCTGTATACATTTTAAAGGAAGTATATCATGAGCGAGAACTGTGCATGGATAGTGAATCGTAAAATGTGGAATCAAACATTGATGAGGGAGTCGTTAATAATTCAGAGGCAGTGTAGAGATCTGTTGGTGAACAGGAGTAAAAAGAGCGAGTAGAGATCCAACGAGCTAGACAGGAAGCACTGATGAAGTGAGTGTGTGCACTTATGTTTATGTGTAACCTGCACATAGTGTTGCCTTCCTTCCTTTTTAATCACAACTGTTTGTCAGAAACCACAGCGTTTGTGGTTTATGAAACATGTTCTCTCAGTAGGAAGTACTGACAGCTTCTATTTTTAACACCAATTCAATAAAAAAGAAATCACGCTAAGATTTTAATTTCTCCTAAAGACAAAAAGACAATGCAGCTACTGTGACACGTCTAATTTAAAGATGAAAACAACGTGTTTACTGCCTGTTTGTCTGTAGAAAAAGAAAAAAAAAAAAAAAACACTTTAAACTGATAGGAAGGCAGCAGTTACTCAGATAACCACCTATTACAACCAAGGTATGCAGAAGATCATCTCTGAACGCACAATAGGCTACTGCAGCAGAAGACCATTGGGTACCTCTCCTGTCAGCTAAGAACAGGAACCTGAGGCTACAGTTTAAACTGGACAATAGAAGGTTGGAAAAACGTTGCCTGGTCTGATGAGTCTTGACCAAAATCACCTTGTTGAATCTATAATCAACAGGTTACTGAGGGAGTATGGGGTAGTAATGCCGACACTGTACCAGACCGCTTTGATTAAGAGGGACCTGAGCCAGAAGGTAAAGCTCTTGATTTACCAGTTGATCTACAGCCCAATCCTCACCAATGGTCATGAACTGTGGGTGGCAACCAAAAGAAAACGAGATCTTGGATACAAGCGGCCAAAATGAGTTTCCTCTGTAGCCTTGAAGACAGGGTGAGGAGCTCAGACATCCGGAGGAGATTTGGGGTAGAGCTGCTGCTCTGACTCATCAAAAGGAGCCAGTTGAGGTGGTTCAGGAATATGGTTAGGATCCTCCTGGGCGCCTCCATTTGGAGGTTTTCCAGGCATGTCCAACTGGAGGAGGAGACCTTGGGTTTGACCCAGAATTCTGCATAGCTGGCTGCCACTGCGACCAATCCTGGATAAGCAGAAGAAAATGGATGGATGAACCCATGCCATGAAGAGTTAAGGCAAAAGGGTGTCCAACCCAGTACTGGTGAGGTGTTCCTAATAAAGTGGCCGGTGAGTGTATTTTGATATTCCTGCAAAAACAAATTCTAACCAGTTGGACTTTCATATTTATGTAATATGCTACTGACTTTCAACATCAATTCAATGTAATAAATCTAATTTATATTTATTGTATTTATGGGCTCACATTAAATCAGTATGCAAATCATGTACATCTGGCTTTTACACTACGCATATTGAAACATTTACTATTAAAACATGATTAAATAAACCATATTTGACAGACAGCTTTATTTCCCATCATGCTTCTTTACAGGCTTCAGTGCAAGCATTGCTGTTTACCGCCTTGTACATACAGAATAATTGACTTTGAGGCTGATATTGAATATTAATATGAACTCCAGATTCCCCCAGTCTGTGAGGGCAGGACATGAACTCTGAACATTCAAACCTCATCATCAGTCTGTGCTGATACAACATCATCGCTCAGAGTTCATCCTCAGTCTATCTGGAAAAACACTTGGATTTATCATTTTATCTGAGAGATTTTAAAGGAGAAATAATCAGCCCAGCTATAGAGAATGAAACAGAAGGAGAGGTGAGGCTGTTTTACAGTTACAGTTAAACATTGTGAGATTGAACGAAGATGTAACAGCAGCCCTGCCTCCTCTGCTCTGTGGTGTGGTTTTGGTTTCTGATGATTTCCTGTTAGATTATATGCTGTCACCCTCTACAATCTCTTTTTTAATTGCCACTGTTAACTACTGTTGCTACAGCAGTCAAGCTTTTGAATGTAGCACTGCCCACAGCTAACATCTGACGGCTAAAAGTTAGCGTCCTCTCGAGCTGATGATTTATGTATAAGACTCAGAAATAAAGCATTATTTTTGCATCAGTGTTGAGCAAAGAAAAGCAAAGTTTAAATTTTTGCTTTGTTACAGCAGCATATCAAACTACTCATGTCTTGTTGACGTAGATGATCATTCATTCATTCATCCATCATCTATACCACTTATCCTTAAGGGTCGCGAGGGGCTGGGTACAACCTGGACAGATCGCCAGGTGATAAGTACAACCTTATTGTGGACAAAGCTGCTAACTTTAGCCTAAACTCTGACACCGTGGTATCCAGTGTCGAACAGGGGCCTTTTGTAATGACGTTTCTAACCTCATGAATCAATGTAATCACCTTGGTGCCGAGGTATGCTAACATTAGCGGCTTAGTTGACAACTCAAAGTCTTAAGAAACCAAGACCCACTGTTACTGCAGCCACACTCTACGGGGTTTAGTTTAATGGTCAACTGATTACCAAAATGGTTTCACCTGTTGACCTGCCTGCAAGAGAGAGTCATCTGCTATAGTGCCAATTTATGTAGATAATTTCACCTGCCTTCAGTCATACAATACATACTCTGCTCATCTGTACATTTGAACAAATTCTACAGGTTTACAGCAGCTTTCTTTAATGTGTATTGTCTTATTATTTATACCTTGTGTTTTTGCTCATACTGTAGTTCAGACTCTTTTTTTTCACTCATTTTTTGCTCATAAACTCATAAACCAGTACAAACAAAGAGACAAGGTTCAGGTGGTAACAGGCTAAATGAATAAATAAACATAACAGATGCTGATGCTTCTGTACAACGACTAAATGTTTCAAGTGTGAAAATGATGGGAATCATATGAATCATAACCACCCACTCTCCACCATCAAAACACCAAATGAGGGATGAATTCTGTTCATGCTTCAACTTTATTTTCTTCATCGTGTCACCTGTTCAGACAGATCGGCTGCTGTCTCATTCTGCAGGAAGAAACTCGTCTGCCTATTGTTCCTCTGCAGATCCTTTTCCTCTTTGCTTTTTCCTCATTCAGCCCCCCCCTCCATCCCTCCACCTCCCGACTCAGAAACCTCATTATGCACATTATGCTGAGTGCAGACCTGCACGGTCCCAGGGACATTGGTTTTTTCTCTCTCCTCTTTCTTTCTTTTTTTCCCCATTTGCCCGGTTTGTCTCTTTTCTTTTGTCCTCGCTGACCCATTTGAGCACTTTCAGGTACAGCCGCGGCCCAGCAAGACTCAGCGATGGGACTCCGGGGCTTGTTGCCTAGCAACAGGCAGCAAAGCCTGCTTGTGTGTGGCGGCGGCGGCAGTGGTGGTTTTATGTAACAGTGGGTTTGATGGGCGAATGTAGGGCGCTCAGTCTCCGGGGGGGAAGTGTAGGGACGTGACCATGACCCCCTCCCCACCCCACGCCACCCAACCTCCCCCTCCTAAGTCCTTCTCCACCCCCCACCCCCAACACCGGAGCGGATGGACATGGAGTAAACAGAATAACTGACAGAGATCAGCTCCCTCTGTGGATGACGGTGCAATCAGGTGTCTGATCCAGGACAGGTTTAAAAATGATACAAAAGCTGCAGCTGTAGGAGTAAATAATGAAAAAAAAACAAAAGTAGGTTTTTAAAATGGTGTCAGAGAGGCTGCTAAACAGGAAAACAAACGTAGCGTAAAATACAGTCACCCTCTGTGATGCTACTTACAGAATAAAACAAGCAAACAACTAAAAAGCTGCAGAGTTTGAGGTAACAGCTCATGTGGAGAAAAAAAAAGCATCTTCAGCTGAGTACACGGTTATTTCTTTGTTTCAGATCCAGTGTGCTGCAGCAGAGCAGCACAATCACAATGATAAAAAGAGCAATCAGCTCCAGTCCACCCCCTTACTCAAACTCTCAAAGGCTGCTTTTAATCATGCCCGTGTATTTAAAGGATCATTCCAGTGGTCTTTGCACAGTTAGCTCAGTAAATCATACATGCTAATGATATACTGACAGATGAATGTGGAGCTAACTCCTCTGATGTTTGCAGTGTTAAACTTGCTGATGGTACAGTGATCATTGGTTTGATCACTTTCTTCAGCTAAATACCAAGAAAACTATCAATCAATCATCAAACTTTATTTGTGTGGCACCTTTCATGTAGGTTAGTGCAGTTCAAAGTGCTTCACAGTCGACTGATAAGACAGAACAAATTAAAGGCAAAACAAATACAATGCTGAACATTAAAAACAATAAAACTGAATTTAAAACCTATAAAAGCAATAATAAATTAAACCTATTAACTACTATGAACTATTAACAAACCTAAGGAAATGATTTTTTATTTCGGAGCGAGCAGAAGGACACAGCAACAGGTAGTTATTAACAGTAACTGTACTGAAGGTGTAAATGAATATAAATATCTGGAGACAGTAATTGATGAAAAACTAGGAAAGACAGTCATATTAATAATAGTTATGACAGCTAGAACAATAATAATGACAGTTATAATAGTAATAGCAATAAGACTATCAGTAACACTAACACATTTTAAAAGTAAGAACAGCTGTCGAGCAGGATCGTGGCAGCAGCAGGAGGCAAGACATCACAGATCAGACTCTACAGCTCTACCTGCAGAAAGCACAAAACTACAGGAGAGAATGATGAAGAGAGAGAGAATGCTTCAACAGTTTGGAGTAGACAGACATATTATGGTTCTCAGACATTATGGATTTTTAACTTCCTGCTTTGCTGCTCTGTATTTTTCATCGTCTGTTGTTAATAAGAACAAACTCAGTAAGATCTTAGGTCAGCAACAGCACAACATGACTCTGCTTCATGAGTCTAAAGCAGCAGTAAAAGCGTGGGCAGTCCTTAGCAACGCGTAACATGCTTTTTATGATGAATACGAGTTTCCACCATTTCCTAATTCTGAAATATTTAGATATTTAGTCAGTGGAGCTGCTTAATAAGAGTTTTCAGGTTGTGTTTTGTTCACATTTATGAGTTGTGTGCTTGTTTCTCTGTGCAGCTTTATGTGGTTTTCTGTAACAGCATGTGTTTGTGTCTCCTCCTGCATGTTTCATGTGTATTGTTTTCTGTGTCTCTTTGCTTCTCCCTCCTCTCTTTCTCTCTCTCCGCCTGTTGGCCCAGATGGCAGCCGACTCTTTGTGGTCAACTGAGGAGCATCACCGGTGGGAAGGAGGCGGTTGCCATGGTGAAAGTGACGTCTGATTTCATATTCAAACAGGTTCAGAAATTGTCAGTTTGACTTGAGCTATGAGATAAACTCCTCATTATTTCTTGTCGGTTGTAAAGTGAAGCTGCAGTGGTTAATGTTAGGGGCTGGGGAAAGCATTGTGTCAATGGTCAGTCCCCACAAAGATAGGTGTACAAGAATGTGTATGTTGTGTGTTTACTTGTATCCTTATGAGGACCAGGGTGAGTTTTACACCTTGATAGAACATCAGCCCTCTGCTTCTTTCCCAAGACGAGTAAGGGGTTAAGTGGTCGCCATTTTGACTGCGATGATAAATGGAATGCAGCATCAGGACACAAACTTTTCAATCACCCCTCGTATTCAGGGCAAAATCTTTTGGAGGTGCAATGACAAAGATGTCAATAAGTCCTTATTATGAGTGAAAGGTTTCATGCATAGTTTCAAATAATTTTTCATACCACTTGTCATGGAAACCTTTCCTCCAGTACAGCGCTGAGTATCTGCTGGGAGTTTCTAACCAGGCAAGACTGAACAGCCATCAGGAAAATGGATTAGGCAGGTCTGAGTTTGTGGTCAGCTGGGTCAGAGACCTCTGGGAGCAGAAATGAGCCAAATACGTTGAGGAGCGCAGCCTCGACTTGGACCTCTGACACCTCGAGGCCAAAGCTGCCACAATAACAAGATCCGTTACACCCTGTCTGATCCGGTCCAGTCTGGTCCAGCTTGTTTCATTACAAATGGAAATATGTAAAACTTTTTTTTTTTTTTTTTTTTAGAAAACACAATCCTCCAACATTACTCACAGAATATCAGCATTAAATTAACTTTAATAATAAAGAAATAAAAGCAGCATCAAACCAAAGGACGAGATCATTTCTGGATTTATCAGTGGATGTTGGTGTAAAAATGATTGTTAGAGGTAAAACTGAACAGAGGTTTTATTGTTATTAATTTCCACACTGCTGCTTTTCAATCTGCGTGTGTTTGGGTTTTTCTCAGAGTAGATTTTTTAGTTCCAAATTCTTCTGTTTCTCTTTTTTTAACTCTGATATTTGATTAGCTACATATCATCTACCTGAGTGGAAACGCCAGAAATTCAATAATCTCTGCTTGGTTGGAGGTGGAAAACTTTGAAATAAACTTGAAACTACAAGATGATGATGGAAACATCCCTGCCATGTGTTTCTGTTAAAATGTATTTGCTGCTGTAAAGTACATCAGTACACATCTTAGTATAATGTAACTCAGTACAAACAAACAACTTTAACTGTGACCTTGATTATAAATATTTAATATACATGCTTCTGACGAATGGGACATTGTGAGGGTCATAATAGGCCAGATTGCATCTAATTACATTAGACAGATTCACCTTAATGAAATCATCATTGAGTATATAAATGAATTTCTAGGAGACAGTTTCATTCTTTAAAGGAGCAGTGTGTAGGATTTACTGCCATCTAGTGGTGACAATGCAAATTGCAGCCGATTGAATCCCTGTTTCCTGAACTCTCCCTCTCCAAGCCTGTCAGAGTCTACGGTGGCTGTCAGGTGACAAAATGGCGACTAGGCTACTAGTCAAAAAAACTCAATATTTTATTTTGTTATTTACCTGCATTATGTGAACGCATTTTATTTCAGCTCAGTGTGAGAGTCTGTCGTGTTTTGTTGGACAGGTGTCGACCCCAAACATCTGAACGTCAGGACAAAATCAGTGTTTTTTAAAATTTGGCTCAGCTGCTGATGACAGGGAAGCCACCTGAGTGCTCTCCTACAAGTTTGTTGATTATTATTAATTATTGAACAACCACACCAACCCATAACAGTCACCCTTGGGGAAACACTGTATATTTAGATATTGTATTTAGTTGTATTTACACCCCACATTAGTTCCACCTTCACTGGGTGTTTTTTCTTATTCTGCCTGATTTTACGCTTTCTCAGAACCATGTAGGAAAACTCTTTGACTGACATCTCTGACTCTCATACTGAATTTGTTCCACCTGTTTGGATGGAAAAGACACACCTGTGTGAATGTGCAGTGTTTTTGATGGTGGTTTACAACCCATGTTGGAGATGAGACAGTGAAGCTCCCATTCAGCTCTTCTTCTTCCTCTTCAGTCCATTTTCCTTCCCCTGGATAAATCTCCCAAATGTCCAAAATCAGACGTCCAACAAACCTCAATCTTTGATCTGCTGCACAAACACACACAAACACTCACACACATGCCTGCGCTTGTAGTCACTGTACCCCCCCCAACATGCCGATGGTTGCCATGGCAACTCCATTCTCCACAGCTCTCCTCCTCCTCCTCTTCTTCCTTCTTCTTGTCTAACAGAAAATCCATACAAGGGAGGGAAACGAGAGAAACACTAATCCATTTCTCCTGGACACACAGCGTTTTGTGTTTGTCGCCGTCGTGGTGACGGGAGGCTCTGAGGCGTTCAGTTTGATTTACTGATTTTATTCACCACTGATGTCTCTGTTTGGGAAACACCCATCTGAGGCAGAAAGGTGAGTTAGGGAGGGAGGGTTTAAATCTGTGATGTGCACCTTTTCCAGTAATAAAATTAATATAAATCTTGTTTGTTTGACTTGTTCAGTTTGTGTGTTGAAGCTTTGAAAGATGATGGAGTGTTTCCTGTGGGCGTGGCCAGCAGTGAAGCCCATCAAAACATTTTTATAAATAGAAACAGTGGTGGGTTGAACACATGTGCACTGCTGTTTTATCAAGTCAAATCAGATTTATTTATGTTGCACATGTAAAACAAATGGAGTTGACTGGAGTGCTGCACACATTTCAGTTAAAGGCACAACAAGAGCATGGTGAAGATTAGGACTTTTTTCAATATGGCAGGTTTATACATGTGGCTGCTGATTTGGTAAAACATCTCAGATGTTCCCATTACATGAGAGAAAACATACCTCAAAGCTCAGTGCACTGTGTCAAGGAAACATATCGTCCAGCCTGGAAACCGTGGCTAAATCATGTACACCATTTCCGGATTGAACGTGCCCACTGGTGGAGGCAACGAGCAACAGCCACAGATAGGACCCAGAGATTTTGAGGACACTGACATCGGAAGTAAGAACTTGGAACTGGGAGCGGTTTCAGTTGAGAAGTCGGAAAAACATGGACACTCGCAGAAAAGCCTTATAGTTTCTCAAAACAACTCAGCACTCCACCTGAAGAACACCTCAGCTGTTAACGATTTTAATGCAAACACTTCAGAATAGAAAGTAAAAATTAGTAGAGAAAAAAGGTGACATCAAGCTATGAACGTGAACGGATTCAGACGTATCCTGGAGTAGCTGTTGTTAACAACACCATTTGATAAAAAAAAGCTCTACAATCAGCATAGCAACATGTCCACAGATAAAAACTGATCAGTATTATGTGTATGACTTAATGTGAAACTAATAAGACAGAACTTAAATTAGCAGAGCATTCAGTACTATTGTTGTGAATAGCAGCCATCTTTGTCGGGGTTGGTGGAGTTGCTCAGACTTTCTGACGAGTTGGATGTCCAACTTCAGGGAGCATTCCAGTTCAAACTGCTGACTAGGAACTCAGACATTCTGACTTTTGAGTATAACTGGAACGCACCAGTATCCAGATCAGAGTAATAATGTAGCCAACATGTTTGGATACTCTTGGATCAATGAATCTAAAAGTGTAATTTTGCAGAATCAGACAGTATCATGTTCTGTTTGATGATTGGTTGCTGTCCAACATGAAAAAAGCACTCAGTTATTTTAATATTCCTAAAGCTGCCCTACGATGTCACACAACCTGCAGACAGGGCCTTTTTTCTATGAGTTCTTGGTTGTCTACTGACCCCTAGTGGTCATAAATATCTTAATGCAGCTTTAATGTGGTATATTTACCTGGTCAAGATACTTGATCAATAAAAGTTGTATCATTTACACCCAAAAACATGAGAAAACAAGCCCCAGGTTCATAAATACTACAGATAGCATTTAAAGATGTGCCCTTAAGACTCACATCATGTCCTGATCAATTTCCTGTTTTACATTTTGTCCAGCAGTCTGAGCCAGTGATTGATTATTGATGTTCTCAGCCATAATTCTTCTCATGTAACCAGGACTGAAGAGATCAGAGGTCACAGATCAATAACAACAGGTGGGATGAAGTATTTCTGCAGCTACAGAAAGTAACCATGTTAATCTGAGGCTGAAACCTTCCTGTGTCTGACTGGGTGTCTGCTGCCATCTAGTGGATGTTTGCACACACTGCAAATCTGAGGTACTGAGCCCTTTTCTAACATGTCTCACTCTCCTCTTACAGCATGTAAATCATCACAGCAGATATCAGGCTTCAGTTTCCTCCCTCAGAAGCTTCCAGGATGAATATCAGCTCCTACTCCTTCACTGGAAACATTAGTATTACTTCATGTTTATTTTATTGTGGATGAGTGGAGTGTTTTCACGTCTGTTATCGTTCTTTATCCTTCAAAACAATTATTGTTGCCAAACCGTCTTGTTAAACAGCCAAACTGTGATGAACCTCTGAGCTGAATCAGCGTCAGTCACAGAAAATTAAATGCAGAGTTCAGACAAACACCAGCTGATCAGAGTGATCATCAGAAACATGAGAACAAACAGCGGGATGCTGCTTATCTCTGCTTTATCTACTTCATTTCTGTCTTTTAAGTTTTTTTTGTTGTTGTTTTATCCATTTTAAAATATCTCAAACTCTAAACACTGAAGATGTTGCATCTTTAACATCCCTTTTATCTTATTTTTTGACAAACATCTCATGTCTGTGTTCACTCTGATCTCTTTGTAGACTTGTGAGCACAACTGAGTTAACGAGTTAACTGAAAACACCTTATCTCTCTCTCACCACCTGACCACTGTTGTCTGATTAAGTTTCTAAAATAACACGGTGTGTAAGTGTTTCGGTCAACAGTCCTGTGACTGAAACATTTCCTTTTCTTTCACATTTTTCACTGTTGCTTGAAAATACTGAGGATGCAAAGACTTGAGACTCTTTCTGTCAAAGTGCAGGCATTTCTTCCTGCACAGTATTAACCCACTGAACAAAGAGTTGACCATGAGTCCACAAAATACAAACGCCACCACAACTTCAGTGCTGAGTTAAACACGTTTTATTGTGTGAAGAGTTTATGAAATCAGTGGATTTAGATATTTGATATCTTATTTTTAAACTCATCACTCAATCATCATTCCTATTTATCCAGCTCTGTTCCTGTTGATGTGTATCTGAATCTGAACAGTATGCGTCACGTCTGCAGCTGAACAGTTACATGTGATTAGGTCTGATGCAGATAACCATTGTGGTTGTTCAACCATCAGCTCCGTCACTCAGAGTCCATATGGTTTGGGATCATTCAGCAGGTGTCTGCTTTCATTTCCAGCTCCTCCTCTTCTCGCTCGTGTGACAATGACATTCATCAAAATCTTTCCAAGATGAAAACGAAGAGGGTGAAGACGAAAGAGGTCTTCCTGTGGAGTGGAAATAAAAGCTGGTGGTTTTCTCTGCAGTTTATGATTTCTAGCTTATGTCATTTGAAAATAAAATATATGAGAATTGTATAAAAATTTGCCTGTGCGTACTTCTGCTCAGGAATTCTCTAAATCCAATCTCCAGAAGTAAAAAGCTAATGTTAGGCTATAAACCAACTACACCACGGTCACATGACGTCAACGTCTCCACCACTAAGCTTCCAACTGGTCATTTCATTTAGCTCTGAGCTCTTCTACAAAAGCCTTTCTTCTTAGAAAGTTAGTGAGAGTTTGAAAGAGCGTGAGTAGAAACACAACGAGGCTGTAAAGGTGGACTGGTGAGTAGGTGGGTTTTCATGTTAACGTCCCCGACAACCTCTGTAGTCTCATTTAGACACTCGTTAGCAACCGCCTTTTTTAAGACACGTAAAAGCTTCAAACATCAGGAGTGGGGGATTTACTGACCCATTTTATGTCCGAGAATAAAACCTGAAAATGTCTTGACCTTGTGTTAAAACCACAGACCTTATTTCAGACATTTAACCAGAAACACACTGACTTTGGGACGGGGGAACAGGAAGTGCTAACATGCTAACGAACTTCCGGGTGTTAGGACTCATCCCTGCAGCTCTCCATTGGTGAACAAGACTTGTGATCCTTTGTGACTCCATCAAAACTTCTCCATTAGTACCAAAAGACATCTTTCTTCTAGTCCCAGTTGACTGATCAAGCTCCCCACAAGTCCTGCAAATAATTTCAGTACCATCCAATATCAGAAACATGAAAAAATAAAGACACCAAACACATGGCTTATATAAAAAATTAGACCCCTTTTTATTGTGTTCTCATATATAAAAGAAATACAAAAAAGAAACATTGACACCGGGCGAGGGTCAGAGTGGGACGGGGTTTCTGGGTTTTTTTGGGGGCGGGGATGGGTTGGTGGCCGGGCGACATAAAAAGGGGAAGTGGAAACGACAGGAGGAATGGTCAGACAGTCCAAGAGGGATCAGTCGAACAGACATCGAACAGATGAGGGCGGATGAAAACAGAACACGGCGGTCCCGTCCAGTCCCTCCCTCACTCCCCCACCACCTCCTCCTCCCTTCAGGAACAAAGTGGAGTTTCAGTTCTACGAACATTTATCGAAAGCAAAGCGGATTCAGGAGGCAGACACAATCTCATTGGTCTAGATTAACCTCAGTGGGAGGAGCCAGAGAAACTGGCAAACCTGGAAAAGCGAAAAGTCCAACCCATCTAAAATGAGTATGTATTCACCAGCACTTAAAGGTGCCCTGTGGAGTTTTCTTGTAAACACAGTTTCTGTTTACATTCATTGTGTGTATCCTTGAGGTCTATTGAACTTGCTGAGTGCGTTTTCTTCCTCAAGAAACCCATTTATCTCAAGTTTGACTCCTGCGTTGTTTTACGTCCATGGATATTAGCCGGCAGTCTTCCTCTTCACTGCCTTTGCTGGTGCATTGCTGTGTTTTCTGGCATGTTACTGCCACCTGCAGGTCAGTGGAATAGCGCAAAACCATCAGCAGAAATCATTGCGAACCCAAGAACGATTGAAACGGGGACCCACAAGTAAAAACATTGCTCAATAGTGCTGCTAGTGGACAAAAACTCCACAGGGTACCTTTACAGCTGGAACATACGTCTCTGGTTCATTTGTTTTAAAGTTTTTAAGTAAAGGATTTTGAACCCTCTTCACAACAGGGACTGGATCACCCAATCTCCTTGTTTGACACACAAGAACACTCTGTAGACCTGCAAAGAAGTGTGTGTGTGTACAACATAGCATCAAACATATTGATCCTGTTGAGGCTAGGGCTGTGCAACATGACAATATATATCTTTTGACGAAGGTGAAACAGAACCAGAGAAGGACCAGCCGAGACAAATCGAGGAGCTTCAACAAGGGGCTACCTCTGTTACATGGTTTGGTCACGAAAAGTCATGGATCAGGACTGGTCCCCACAAGATTCAAACACCACAAATCTCTTCTACCACCTACACAAGAACCATGTCAGTGTGTCTGGAGAGAGTTAACGAATGAGAGGAACAAAAGAACCATCAGATACTCAAAATAAACCAGAGTCAAACATTTGATCAGGATTTTGTCTTTCAAACTTGAAGGAGTGTTTTTTCTCTTGTTATGTCATGAGCCTTGTGTTGCCTCTACAATTTAAACTTAAAAATACAATACTTAGATTTGGTATTTTATATGATGATATTTTATGTTGGGCCAGTAATCATCTGTTTTTGAAAAGTGTTTCATATTTTATAGATTCTCGATTAAACATTTGTTCTAAATAAAAGCAGAAAAATAATCACATATGAATGAATACCATTCATTTTTGGGCATATGTAAAAAAGTAGTAGTCCTCTCCATGTGGTCATTTTATATAAACTATTAATTCATTGAATTTACAGGGAATGTACTATATCCTGATATATATTATGATATAAGATTTTGGTTGTATTGCACAGCCCTAGTTGACGCCACTGCTTTAATCTCATCCACACTTGTTAGCATTTTTGTTTGGATTCCGGAACAGAAAGAAGACGTCCCAGATACTGATCTTGTCTACACAGCTCTGATTGGTTAGGGTTAGGTGTTTTTCCAACTGGGGAAAGAGCATGATACGAAAATCTACTTGATCTGCTGAATCTGCAGTGATTCAGGTCTGGAACCAGGTTATGACTCCTGAAGAACTTTCATCTGCTTTTCAAGTTTGAGTGTTAATTAGTCAGAAAACCAATGTTCTTGAGCTTCACCCACTGAGGTTCAACTCAAACACTGGGGTTATTTCTGCCCGCAGAGCGTCTCTGCCTCTGAGAAATCTGCGTGGAACTAAAACTCCAGTCTGCTCTTCAGGACAGCTCAGTCTTATCAGCCACTTCGGCGTGATGCCCCCCTCCCACCTCGGAGCCACCGGGCGCTAACAACGTCCTCCGGTTGTAGTGGTGGTGACCCTTCATGATGCCCGAGTTGTTGTTCTCGTTGAGGATCTGCTTTTGCTTCTGCCGGTTGAGAGACTGCACCAGGCCGAGCACCACGGCTGCCAGTGAGTACTGGCCGGTGATTTTACGCGGCTGCAGGATGAGTGGGTTGGGCTGCACCCGGCCCAGCAGGAAGTGCGTTCGGATCTTGCCCTCCTGCTCGCTGATGCCCTTCACGTAGATCTCGCCGCGGTACTCGAAGGCGAAGCCGCGCTCCTTCAGGATCAGGTAGGTCTCCTCGGGCACCTGAATCTTGCCGCTCACGCCCGTGCTGTCCATCCGGCTGGCCAAGTTCACCGTCTTCCCCCAGATGTCGTACTGCGGCTTCTTGGCACCGATCACACCTGCCACCACCGAGCCATGAGCCATACCTTCAGAAGACACACAATGTTACACAGTGCTAACGTGTTGCCTTAAAGCCTGTCAAACATTTTTCTCAAATGTGAGGAGTCGCTTATTTTCTCTGTTTTATCTTTTTATTTATTTACTTTTTAAACATTACAAAGACTAAATATTAAACTATAAATATTTTTTCAGTAGTGATGATAATCATTAGTTGCAACCTTTACAGAAACATCTTACACCCTTCATCATGGGATTAAAGAATACGTATTAAGACAGAGATAAAAATTAAACAGAAGAAATGAGGACGTGGAAGTAGACAAAAGAGAAAAAGGAGTAAAACCAAACAACAAGCAAAGAACGTGTCAAAGAGCTCTTACCGATCCTCAGCTCAAAGTTGTTGAAGGAGTGCTTGTTGATCTCCTGGATGCTCTCATTGAGGGCGATGGCAAAGTCCGCCAACGCACACAGGTGACCCCATTTATCTTCACATTGCTGTGGAAGATAGAGGAGAGAGAGGGGGAGGACAGTCTGAGTCAGCTGAACGTCAGGACTTGAGTGACGTCAGGGCAGTGCGTTGGAGATCAAAGTGGAAAATTGTCACTTGAGGGACGAGAGATGAAGAGTGTTGACGTCAAAGGAAACTGGCTCTGAATTGCAGCCCTGATCTCACTGAGCTGGACACACGATCACATGGTGAACTTAGTGACTTCTTCTTATTTTATTTATGAGATACAGACATCTCTAACCGACCAGCAGAGTGTAACCCTAAGGTAGTTTAGGGCTCTCCATCAGAGTAGAGAGGCTTCATAACTACAACTAAAGGTCTTTTCACACACAGCACAATGCAAATATAGAACCCGAAAATGCAAAATACTTTCCCGCGGATTTTCAGCAGTGGAGCTCCACAGTGGCAGTTTGTGGACATATTTTTTTAGGATATTTGTGGGGCAGTTTGAGGTCCTGTTGGGGATGCAACTGCCGCATTTAAAGAGGCAGTGACACCTGTAGCTCAGAAAAATTGACCTAGCGAAAAAAAACAAAGTGACATTGCTTATTCGCCACATAATATCCATGTTCTGTGTGAAAGCATTAAAAATGTGACGTGCCAATTAATAAAAAAAAAATAAAATAAAAAATAGCTGTGTGAAAAGGCCTTAAAGCTGGATAATGAACTTCAGTAACTTTTCAGTTGGTGTTACCTGACTTCTGCCACTACATTCTTTCATGTCTTTCATTAGATATTTCCTGAACTTAACTGTACATTTGTTGATTGTAGGTTGTGTATTATTTAGACAATGTTCTTGTAAAGCTTGAGAGAACATGTCATGAGTTATGAGTTTTCATATTCCTCAAAGTAAACAACACTCAGATATCATTAATAGCAATATTTCAGCAAGTGATTATGAGATATAAACCAAGATCACGAAAACAGACTGGTCAGCTTGAGCTGCTTGTTTCCAATGGCCGAATCAGAAAAGTCAAAAACGTCGGCTTGCTATCAAACCTCTGCAAATCTTTTACAAAGTGAATCAAAGACTGTGAACAAGACAACTTTTGGTGTTGATGCTTTGTGTTGGAAGATGCCACATCAATATATCTTTTTTATTCCAGACAGAGAAGCATCATTTTCATCACCGAGCCTCCACCTGAGATATTTAAGGACCAAGATCTGCTGTAATTGTCTTGCACTTCTGAGAGGTGTGGTTTGCCATGATGACACCAGAGGATCTCACCTGTTTTTCAGGCGACAGACCGGAGACGGCCATGTAGGTGCTGCCGATTGTCTTGATCTTCTCGATGTCCTGGAAACGGTCCTCGCCCAGCAACTGTGACAATCATTAGAGAGAGAGACTGTCAACATTGGTACGAGTTTATTTCTCTGATGATGTTACCTTCTGATATTTCTTACAGTGGACCTCTTTGGCAGCTATAACTGAACTTGTAGAAATATTTTTTGGATGGAGCAGCCAAACACATTTATTTCCACCTTGGTAACTTGAAAGCACTAACATCAGTGATGATACTTCCCTGTTTGAACCCTCTGCCTCTATCCATATATGAATCTAGTGAACGTAGCTGAAAAAGTTCCATCAAGAGAAAATTCCTGGAAAGAAGACAGGATAATGCTGCCTGTGTGCCTGACAATAAACACCTTGCAACAGAAATAGAAACAAACTTAAAAAACTAAGCTAAAAAATGCACAACACCTTGTTCCAACACCTCGATTATTCTGAGCTGCAGCAGCAGACGACTGTAAAACAGCCGAGATGTTTCAGAGCAGCAGATACATCAGAACTTGTTAGAACTGTTGTGGAGAATATTCAGCCCCATATGTCAACATGTAATTAACTGCTTCTCACATGTAACTGTGCCTGTTTCAATGTGTAAAGTTTCCGTTTAACACTGTAAATCTGATAAAGACAGTCTGGGTGAATCCTGGATTTAAAGATATCCTGACTTTAGACTTAAAGCCTGACTTAAATTAGGCGTCTCAGATCAAGTCTATGCAGTTTGTGGTTTCTGTTGCTGTTCAGAAAGTGACTCAGCTTCTTGAAAAACCAGGAAGGCTGCACTAAACAACACAATGACAAACTGACTTTCATTTAATTACAGTCCTTTATTCTTTATGGTGAATACTGCCGCCCTGTAATTAAACTGATTTGATGTGAAATTGTTTAAATAATTAAGTGTTTTTTTTCTTTTTCTTTCACAGAGAGGGACTATTAATAATTTCGAAGTTAATTATCAAGACTCATTTTGAGAAATGAACTTGTTAGGCTGGAATTTAAATATCATTTAAAGGATGTAATGTGTGATTCATGTCTTTTCTTTTTGGTGATTACTGAATTGTTGCTGCTGCTGGTCGTTGAATATTGATCCTGTTACATGCACACAGAACAAAAAACACAGATGACCTCAGCAGTGAAACCTGACTCACATCCCTAAAACTTCAAAAACCTTAAGAACAAAAAGCCTGAAAAGTTAAACCGTCACAATCCTCCAGGTTTTCCAGGATGTGTGAGAAACCTGCATTTGTTTTGAACTAATTTTCTTTCATTAGAAATATTTCTGACACAGAAAGAAAGACAAATACATCTTTGAAGAAAATCTTTAACTGACATTCATACCATTTCAAAGCTTAAAAACCTCTTCTGTAACTCAGAAGGGAAATCAAAACTGGAGGAAACTTCATGTCCGGGCTCGTCTCGGTCATATACTTTATGAAAAAAATGTCTTGTTAAAATATTTTGTATAATGTTTGCTCTCTGTGGTGGTTCTCCTCCATCTGAGATAAATGCCTGGTGATAATCTGCAAACATGAGCTCTCCTGTTGTGTCTGTCTTTAGATTAATCAGTTCTGAAGTGTTTTGGGAGAATAAGATGGACGTTTTAATCAAAAACGGAGGACGTTGACGTCAGAGACGGTCCCCTGCATGTTTTTAAAGTTGGGCTGAAGTAGAAGTGGGCGCACTTCAAAGTCGGTGGTCTCACCTCGTCAAAGTCAGCGATAATTTCGTTGAGGAGCCTCAGGCACTCGACTCCCTGGTTATTCATCTCGGTCTGGGAGTAGAAGTCGGCGAAGCCCGGGATGGAGGCAAACATCACACCCACAGCGTCGTAGGACTGAGAGTACAGCTCCTGTGGGGACACACATCACAGGCTGTTTTGTTCCTATACAACTCATCTGAAGTTAAAGTTGTTCAGTCTTTGTAGACTTTCAGAAACCTATAATTTTTAAAAGAGAAAGAAAAGAAATGCTAGAGAAAATCTAAATCAGTCAAAAGAACTGTGACATTCACCTTGATCTCCACACCTCTGAAGAACCTTATCAAGACAAATAAAGGCAGAAATAAAGTCTTGTTATTGTGGAAAGTTTGGAACTATACTTGAAATGAGACGGACGATATGCAACAGAGATTTGCTGTAGCTTACAGTCTGGGCTGGGGTCATGGTCAAGCTAAGACAAACTACAACATACAAGTGACTTCCCCCTTTCTCCACTCTCAGGGACAACCACTGCCACAGCCGATTACAGTCCAAAACACAACTGATAACAAACAAAACAATCTATTAAAGTGTCCAATAATTTACCTGGACAATGAAAGAAAACAAAATGAAATACAGGGACCTTACCTAACTCCCTAACCAAAACAGAACAAAACAGTTTGCTTTTGGGGAATTATTTACACTATTTACAACTTCAAGACACTTTGATCAGATCGTCTGATGAAACAACAAGGCACAGTCCGGTCGGGAGTCAGGAAAACGACAAGCCAACAGCCAACCCTCTGATGAGTGGACAACCTGCTCAGTTCCTCTCAGCTATGCAGAGTTTTAGAGCCTTTCAGTCGCATCTTTACTGTTTTGTTCAGTCTCAGTTTTCCTATCAACCCTGTTTCAAGCTGCAGAAAAAAAACATAGAACATCTAGCAGCTAAACAGCCAGAGAGATGATGGAGATCAAACCAGTGTGAAGAGATTTTACGTCCAACATGTGGACACAAAAACCACTCCAGAGTAACAACCACGTTCTGTGATCTGTGAGCTTTATAAGGTGATTATATGGTGTCTTTAAACCTTTCAAGCATTCACTTAATGCATGTTAGTTTATGACAAAATGTTTTGATCTCGTACCTTTATTTTTACGTGAGTAGTTGCTCTGTTATTTAGGTAGAGGACACAGCTCCCTGCAATTGTTTGTTCCATTTTACATCCACTTCAGTTTAAGTCTGTTTGCATTGTTATTTAATTACTAGGATTTCATTTTAAACTCCATATTGAAGGCTTTAAAATGAACCGAGGGTTGTTGGTTCTGTGTGTTGCTCAGAAGTAATGAGACGCTTGAGTACAGCTGCAGCTGCAGTACCATGTGTCCTCCACTGGGGGGCAGTGTTGACACGTGGCTGAGCAGCGCAGCAGGTCCTTCACATACTGATGCCACGTGCAATAATTAATCATGTCGTTATGGGAATATTTCAATAATAGGCTGGTAAACATAACGTCCGGTCAGAGTTCAATGTTTCCAACCAATAATTCAGGAGAAGTGAGCCTCTCCCTCTCTCTCCTTCTGCATTCTGCTTGACTTTTTAATGTAATTACACACTCATGAAAATAAGCCTCTGACTTTATTGTGACATCTTCACTGACATTATACACGGTTAATGAGCTCAGTCAAATGCCAAAGCTTCAAAATGAAACTTGCTAAAAGTCGAACTAATTTAATTTCCTGGTTCTTCTCTGCAGGATCACGTCAGTCAGTGTTGGGAGGTGGTTTCCTCCTGCAAGTGAAGCGTCTTTTAACGTGTTCAGTTCAGATATGGTGACTGTTAAAGTCAAAGCAAATGATTCACATCTTTTTTAAACTCGTTAAATGTTTCTTCTCATAATTATCTTATCAGCACTGGTCGTAAGTTTCCTAGGTTTTTGCCTTAACAAAGAGAACACTCTGTTCTGCTCTGTGCTGGGATCAGCTCATTTAGATGCATGAAGCTTCTGCTGGTTTTCGGATCATCACTTCCTGCATGTAGTTCACAATAAATGCATTTTAATGTGACGGCAGCGGTGAGCTTTTAATGTGAAACCTAAAACTATAAAACATTTTTCATTAACAATGAAACATGCATGACCAAATAAGACTAAAATGTCACTGTTGCAAAAACTGGACTTCGTTTGACTAGAACGAACAAAAACTAAAATTTGATAAAATCCAAAACATTTTCTGACTGAGACGAAAACTATGAAAATCAGACACTGAAGTTAACACCGACTTTACTTTAAATTACACGTAAAAGAATGATGTTAACATGCTTGCGAGATCTTTGGTATGTATGATGGTGAACTAGAGTCATTATAGGCTGTGGGGAGGTGGTAATATTCAGAGAATTTCCAAGATTAAACTTGTAGGGTAACACTTTATGTCAGGCTACACTTATTAACCATTAACTAGTTGCTTATTAGCATGCATATTGGCTTGTTCAATAGAGAACCCATATGGGCTAATGAGTGTCAAACTACTAATGAATTATTTATGATCAAGACCTGACTTTAGAATACGAAACATATTCTTACAGAGATTTAAGTTAGACATATATGGACACTATTAACACTTGTAGTTTTGCGTTATGTTATCCAGCTTCTCTGAGATTAAGAGATTAATGATTTTAAAAATTTGTTTTTTGTCAAGGAACCACATTGCTTCAGCTTCACTTTGCGAGGTTTGATCAACAATCTCTCTCATAAATTTATGACTTTAATCTCTGAAATTCTGTTTTTTTTTTTTAAACCTATGTGACCCTGATATTCCATTGTAGGTATCAGACCAACACTCAGCATCAGAATGAGAATTAAGGAAGTCAGATTGGTGCGTCTCTAAAACTTGTTTATTGCCTGCAACAACAGGTGCAGTGTAACGTAACATAAGTTAATTACTCGTTTAAATCTGAAACTCTGACCTGCAACACAACACAGGGAAACAGTAAGCTGTAGCCGAAAACACAGGATCTATAACACTGAAACCTTTGCTGCTCAGGATAAAAACTTTAAAAAAAATCAGAAATGTTGATATAAATGACACTCAGCTTTTTCTGTCACCTGATTAATTCCAAAGATCATCAACACCTCCTCAGGGGTGTAGGAGCCTATTAATAACCCATTGCTCCAGTATCTAAATCACGGAACAATAAACAGCCTGATTAATAATGTAACGAGTGATTAGGACCCAACCTATCCTAATGGATGCATTTTTAATCATGTCCTTTTTAATTAGGAACAGGCATGGGAGCAGAATGATATCAGCTCTCTTCTCCTGACATTCATAATTCATCGGCCGCTCGCCTTTTATTCAGGAGGCAACGGAAGATTGGAGGAGTCGATAATGAAGGAGCTCTGGTGAGGACAGACGAGGACAATACGGCAATTTGACTCCGGCGTGTGATAACTGTCCTCTCTGCCGACCAATACAATCAGTCATTATCGAGTTGGTAAATGAGAAGAATGCAGCAGAACGAATGAGTAAAGAGAGAAAAGTTTTTTCCCTTAATTGAACAGAAAAAGCTAAAATATTTAACTTTAGTTTTGTCTTGAACTAATATCAAACCCTGGTGATGGATATTTAAACAGATCCATCCAAAAGTCATCTCATCTTTTATCTTAATTGCTGGCAGCTCGTTACAGAGTAACAGTGAATTTAACAGCCAGCCTCTGATTAGGAAGTTTTCACACTTTTAAGGTTCAATTAATCGTATAAAGCTCATTAAAACCAAAGTTTTTTTCCACTGTCAGTCTGCTACTTTGGTTCAAACTGGAGCATGTCACAACCACTGGATGGACTGACACAAATTTCAGTACAGACATTCATGGTCCACAGGGGATAAAGCCAGATGAGTTTGGGGATCATTTATCTTCTCCTCTTGTGCCATCACGTTAGTTCAAACTCTATCACAGATACTTTCAGACCTACCTCAGGATGTCCGTGGGTCAGTTTGAGGACCTGTTGGAGATACTAGTTCCACACTTGAAGAGAAAGAGTTTGACCAAATCTCCAGCCAAAGGTATGTGAACAACGTTTTATAGGTGGGTTTAGCTGTCTCAGCCATATTCATAGCTACCACCAATATAAAATCAGGCAGACAGCCATTAAGAAACGTTTCTGTAGTAGAATTGGTTGTACCAACAGTCTTGGTCACTTGTCTGTTTGTCAAGTTGTAATCCTCAAGCATCCACATACTTTCAGCTCTCTAGTGTCTTATCAATCAAAGCAAACTCAAGAAAAACGCATTCAAAGGCGTAAGGTGCACTGGTATGATTTGGAAGACAGGGTTAGCAGTGATGAAAACTTCATTTAACATGCACAAACATGCACCAGTGTTGGAAAAAGCCCATCAGATTTGTGTGTTAATGTGTGTCTTCCCATTTTAGACTTTTAAACGAATGCACAGCAGCTCTATTCAGTGGAAATTAAAAGTACAAAAGGAAAAGGGCAGAAGAGATAAGGTGAACAAAAAAGGGAAACTTTGTAAAGTTTGACTCTGTGGAGAGTCGTCGGAGCAGCTGAGTCACTGGTGTGACTACGAGAGAGACAAATCAATGTGTTCTCTGCTGCTGACTGACAGCATGTTATTAAAATCAAATCAAATGCGTGCGACCAAAAAAAGAGCTCTGCCAGCTCTACAAAGGTTTCCGGCTGAATGAACCGCCCCACCAATTCTCTCTCTCTCTCTGTACAGTTGTTTGAAAAGCAATTACAGAGCCTTTTCTTTCCTTCGCGGGCAGGAACACAGAGGCTCAGGGAACAAATTGTAATGAACGCAGGAGACTATTCTGGAACAGGTCTTCGGTTAAAAATGAGGTGAAGTGAGCAGATTTGTCAGAGGAGGTGGTTGTGTATAAAAACTCTGAGCTGACTACTGAAATACTGAACCTCAGAGTCAGTACCATGTTTAGATTAGCCTGTCATTTTCTGAACGGTTTAATGAAAATATTTAATCTTAGTTCATATCAGTGGCTGTCAACAGAGGCCTGAACTTGGGTCTTGTTTTCAGAGTTCTGTCCTTCATTTCTATCTTTAATAATTATGTTTTGTTGCTAAGAATAATAATTTACAACTGACTACCTGTAGTTACAGGTAGTCGGTTCACCTTCGGTTTGATGATCCATCTCACTTTTTTTCATGATATCACCCAGATATCAGCTGAACCTCTGTGCAATTTGATAATAGAAAAACTTCATAAATAAGACCAAACTTGCAAAAAAAAAAAAAAAAGGAATTTTCCTTAAGGTTAGATTCATTTCTTGCCTTCTAGACCGGTTTAAGTGGATTTATTGGACTTCAAAACAAACACTGAGACTAAAATTGACATGATCAATTCATTTGCTGAAAGGTTTTATTTGAAATTTGAGAATGAGCTACTAATAGTTGTCTGCAGTTCCTACTTCCTACATGCTAGTCTTAAGTGCTAGAGTCGAAGGCAGCTGGACTTC
Organism: Lates calcarifer; assembly: GCF_001640805.2. Classification (NCBI taxonomy): domain Eukaryota; kingdom Metazoa; phylum Chordata; class Actinopteri; family Centropomidae; genus Lates; species Lates calcarifer. The sequence goes on along the minus strand of NC_066836.1, from coordinate 1,992,000 downwards.
TATTAGTTTTCTTGAAGATGTTTCACCTCCCATCTGAAAGGCTTCATCCATTCTAGAAAGTGATGGGGAAGAAGTGACACTCCTTTGACGATACAAATGTCCAGATTTTGGATTGAGAAGACAGATGGTTTGAGAGAGGACTAAAGGAGTCAGACTGTCCAACTGGAAAGAGCATCATTGAACTATCAGGCATTTAGTCTTGAGATCCCTTCCAGGCAATTTAACCCCCCTTCACGCTTCGACCCATGTGATCCTAACCACTCACATGATGGCAGGGTGGGTCAGCGACTCTCAGGACTCAGGGACTTCTGAACCAGCCCTTAGAACTGATGAAGCCTTTCAGACCAGAGGTGAGATGTTTTCAAGGAACCTAAAAGAAGTCCAGTTGCCCTTGACTCCAGCACTTAACACATTACCTTCCTCAAGCACACCAAGGTAACACCACTTTGGTAAGAACAAACGAGTAAATGTTTGCCGTGACTGATGTGCAAGTGAAGTTTGTGCAGACCTCGTTGTCCCGGTCCTTCTCCAGAAAGTGGCGGGCCACGTGGCTGGGCAGGATGTTCCTCAGCATGTTCTCATTGTGTTCTCGTAGCTCCTTCATCTCGTTGATCTCCTCTTTGGCCTGGACGCGCCACAGGAAGTCCAGCCGGGCTGTGTACTCCAGCTGAAGACAGAAGAGATGCAAAAAAAGAGTTGGTAAACTGCCCTCCACATGATCATCACTTCCTCTATTATCTAACTATTCCTGTTTTCATGTTCTTTCATGTGTTTTCCAGCAACACAACATGTGCTAATGGAGCCTTCAGTATTTCAGTCAGGCACGGACATCATCCATACATCTTCCAATCATGTACATCCACAACACATTTTTCACAATAGGAGGTCCATGTAAACAACTGCGGCCAATTCAGTCTGTTTACAAGCTCTGAGTTCTGCTGCCTGCTCTCTGATATTTAATTCCCCCCACCTCCACAGCCTCCACCTGTACTGCATTTATTTGTATATTAATTCTGAATATTTTTAATATGTGTTTGAGTTCATTGAGTGTTGCACTGCATAGATTATTCCTCACAGAAACAAATAACCAGGACAGAATTCTGAATTACCTCTCATTTTCTCCAAACATTTCATAAGCCCCTCCACCCCTGCGCTACCTTTTTATCTTACACCATTTTTCTGACTTTCCAGACAGGTCTGAGACTTTATTTATTTCTTAATTGCTTAAAAAATTAACCAAAGATCAGTAGAAAGTCTGTTGTTTATATCATTTAGATGATGGAGAGGCAGAGTCAGTTCTGGAATGAACATCTAAATTTAAAAAAAACTGTTACAGGTTGGATCAATTATGAAAAACAAGAGCGAGATCAATCTGAAGTGCAGCAAAAGGATTCTAATAGGCAACACAAATTGCTTTTCTTAATGCAAAATTAATACAAAGTAATTTGAATAAATTAGAGCCAAACAAAAGGCAGTAGCATTTAAGGGTAAGGAGGCAAAAGAAATCCTTGATACTGAAAATTAAAATCAGGGGCAGGCAGATAAGCGTGTGAGGATTCAATCGTCTCTCTGCGTCGATTGGTGGAAACAGTTTGGTGATTAATTGTGGTATCAATTAGTCCCTTAATCATATGAATGAGTAATAAAACTTCAATCTCATTTTCTGTTTTTATAATTAAAAATGGAAACCCTGTCAGGCTGGTTTTGGCGGTGGGATAATGAGATGGTGTCCGCTGAAATAACGGGTCGCTCAGTCGTTAACCAACACGACCTCCGCGACGTGTGCAGAGCTGGGCGACACGTTCATTCAAAATGGCTTCTATTAACCCTCAGCGGAGAAAAAAAGACTCTGTTCCTCAGTCCTAATAAACATTTTACTCAGCACTGGAGCTGCTGTCATCTCACACATTGTGTTATTAGGTTTACTGCAGAGTAATGTCCATCTGTACAGTCATATGTTCTGATCTGACGGCGGTTTACCGAGCCAGGCCTCAGATATATGAGCCTATCAAACACAGAGTGAATTTAGGCAAAAATATAAGCCAATACTTTCACTGAGGACATCTGCGTTCAGAGTAACCAGGCTTTTTCAGGCTAGCCAAAGATGTTGCATCTTTTAAATCACATATAAAAACTCAATCCTATCAGAAAGTCTTGGTTGAATTTTTACAGTAACTTTATGCTGTTTTGGTTTTTCTACGCTCCTCATTATTTTCTTAAGCTCTTTTGTTCCAAGTCTCTGCTGATTGGAATGACTGAGAACTGCACAGCTTCACAACCTCACAGAAATGTACAGTTCGAGTACACTTGTATTTTCAGTTTTTTTCCTCATTTTATTTCAGTAAAATTAAGGATTAAAACAAAGCAAGATGGGTCTAACATCTATAGTTATACCTCTGCAAAACCCAACCAAAACAAATCTTACAGAACACACTGAAAATATAGTTTAGTTTAAGTCTGATGAGTTGACATTACTTTTCCTTAATTAATGTATTTGATTTCTTCTTAAATCACCGGCATGGTTACATAACAACCTTCTATTAATCTCCTGGTCTTAAAATTATTTCATAGAAAAGTGGGGTGTCAAAAAAAGAAACCCTCATCATTTCAAAATAAGAGCCTTGTCTGCAGCCTTGTAATGAAATGCTTCATGTTCACTGTGCTTGATAATGTAATTACTGCCTCTGACAGGAAGCAGCGTTCATGAAGGACAACCTCATCTGGCTTCTGTGCTCTGCTGCCATTAGTTTATTATGTAAAAGGTCTGTGGTTTAGTCTCATCTGCTTCTCACAGCAGAAAACATATGAAAGTGTCAGAATCCTGCTTAATTCAATACATTACAGTTAAATGCACAATAATACAGTTAAAGAGAAGACTCTCTGTGAGCTTCAGACTGTGCTGTAATCATCTGTCTTTCATTAAACATTTTCCCAGGCTCACAAAATAAGTTGTGTTCCTGCAGCTTCAGCATGATGTAAATGGAAAATGTGTGTTTTGTGGGTTATTGTGAAGACATCACACAAAACACTCACACTTAACAAGTGCTGAATGAGAGTGAGGTTCCTGTAATGACAGAGGCTGTGAGGAAGAATAAAAGGAGTGAGAGAGTCTCGTCCATCTTTCTGCTCTAATAGGCTCTTCTTCACAACACAATAAAATCACTTAAACGTCTCCTCTGAAAGAAGCTCTAATAAATGTTTTTACACCCTCTGTGTTTTCTCAACAATGGACGACGGTGCTGCTGAGTCTCCAGCTACAAAAGATTAAAAAGCCTCGTTCTGGATACAGAGAGCAAATGATGAAGCTGCTTCATTATTCCAGCATTTAGCTTGATGACACATCACCTCTTTTACTTCTTCTGATCTCAGATGTAGTCCTCTCTGAGAAAGTGTGAGGTTTGTGAAGATTTGGAGTGGACGGACAGATGTAGTTTCAGACGAGGAGGAGAAAGTCGTCTCCTTTCTAACAGAGATGACTGATGGTTGATGTTATGTTTAAACCTGGAGCATGAAAAGCTGGATCACATTGGGCACAGTGGACCTTCCCTCTCTTTGATAAGCCCTCTGTCCTCTGTCAGAGCTGTGACTGTTACACACCTCGTGCTGCGAACCCTCATTGTCTCTGCTTTTCCAAACAAGTGGCAGCATTGACCTGGGGTGGGGGGTTGATTGGATCTATATGCCACTGGATGACTTCAAATGCGGCTGCTTTCTACTTTCATGGGGCTACAAAGGACCCTCAATTACGACCCCTCCTTCCTCCATCGCTGACCGCCGCCAAGTCGCTGAACTACATGATCAAAGGTTGCCATAGAGAAAGCATGAAAGCAACGTGGTGGAACCAGTTTCCTTCAGGCTGCTGAGTCTGACTGCCTTTATACAAACAGCTCGTACTTTGTGTAAATGAGGAGGTTTGTTTCTGTCTGAGCGTCACTCAGGTTAGATATTACACACCAATAAAACCTGTGACAATACGCCCGGTGTGAGGTCTCCAGTAACGGTGACATATCCAGACCTGCAGATACTTTTGGTCTGAGATTTTCATCTCCAGTTCCAAATCAAAGGAGGTGGGATTTACTTTGTGTTGGTCACAGAGCTGGAACATTTTTCAGTATTTTCTGCTCTGGATCAACAAATCAAGTCTCAGACTTTTATGACTCACTACAATCTGTCAATCCCCCCTCTCTGATAGCAAAACAACATGGGATCCCAGATCCCAGGTGAGATCTGGGAAGAGAGCCTAAAAGAGGCTGATTGCTCTAGCAACTCGAGGGACTGTCTTATTCAAAATCAAAGCACAAGTTGTTTCCTTCGCTGTGTGACAAATGCACTTTAACAGAGGCAAATCTCCTCCATAGCTTCGCTCTCTGTTATTACATATCTGTCATTATTTGCTGTTTATTATTTGCTGAAAATGCAGACTGTGTCCTGGTATCTTAGTGTTTCCGTCATATAACGGCTTGGTTGCTTGTTGCAGAAATGTGAAGCTGATTATGTGCTGACGTTGGCCAAGATGGAAGTTTCCCACTGACGTTTGTTGATGTTATTATTTCTGAGTATGTTCATGTGTGACAGAGCTGTCAACACCTTAGCAACACAGTGATGACACACATTGTGATGTTATCTGATATAAACCTGGACTCCTCATCAGCTGTTAACGCTAATTAGCCGGCTGCAGAGCAACAAGAATGATGCAATGTTCCTCAGGCCCACTGCATTCTTCTGTTATTACTGTTTAAAGGAAAGGTTCACCATTTTTTGACCTGTGTCATCACATTATTTACAGTCATGCAGAGCTCAGTTAGTCTGGAGAACCTGCTGACTGATGTTTCACTACAACAGCTCATCAGTCAGACAATGACTTTCCAACAGGATAATTCTTAAGACTCACTCTCAGAGTTTTCTGATGTGACACATTTAAGGTTTTTTCCACGGATTATGAGGCTGTTGGTCTTACCTGTTGGCCGTGGTAAAACACTGCGAGGAGGAACATGGCCATCAGGAGCAACGATGTCTCTTTAGTTCCCAGGAAATTTCTATTGGAACAAAAAGAGAGATGGATACAGAGCATGAAGAAAATGAAGAAAGAAATGGGAGTTACTCTGAGAAACTATTAAAAAAATAGAAAATGACTGCACTACTGTGAGTGTTTGCGTTGCAAATGTTTGATTCATACATTTATTTTTCTGATTTTAACATCTTCTTCCTAACAAAACATGCATCTGATAATAATGAGCCGTATTTATGCAGCAGCAGAGGTACTTTTTTCTGCTTTAAACCACTGACCACAGCTTATGATCTGCACCAAGGATGAAACTACGTTTTAAAGCCGTTTGTCTAGTCTGCAGAGGATGAGCATTAACGCTTTGAAAATTTGGGTGAAGTACAACTTTAAGACCATGTTGGAAGTTTCATTGAGCTGAAACCGTTGAATATCTTTGTACTGAGAATCATCTGGAGAAGTGGAAAAATGGTCAGCATAACTGAGTCCAAGTTTATGCATTTGAAATGCTTGTCTTGGCTACAGCAACAGCACCATTTATAATCCCAGGATTAGAGGGTGGAACCAGGAAATTTTGAGTTAAATGATTAATCTGTTATCAAGTTGCAGATAAATGTTGATATTGATTGACTGATCATTTCAGCTCTGGAATAGTCGAGAAAATGTAATGCAAAAGGCTAAAATTAATTTGTTCTGTCAGTGTGTCAATGCTCTTTTACAATGGAAATAAATCCAGTTAATTCACAGTTCAATTTGAGGAAAAGGAGGAAAAAAAAAGGATGAAACAAAGGCATCCAATCGAGTCTCCACCTGAGGCCTTTTCATCTTGACCTTTTCTCCTGTGTCACAGCAGGCTTTAAAGAAATGACTCCCATCAGCTCCCTATAGAGCTCGTACTGTATGGAGACCTCTGCTTCAAGGTAGTATAATGCTTTTTTCCCCTTCATGGTAAGAAGCCTTCGTACATTGTCACCTTAAAGGTCACTGTGCTATAACAGAGAACAGCTGCAAGATGAGTTTTCTCACATTTTCAACATTTATGTCCAGAAAAAAAGGTCAATGTGGCTCCCTGAAGACAAAACATGGATGTGCGTACTGTCTTTACGTTAACACATGTACTTTGTTAACATCCACTTTTGTGAGCATTAAGGACTCACCAATCTGTCAGCATCACAAAAAACTCTTTTACTTTGAACAGTACTCACTCTGTGTTGTGGTGGACGGTGTCGTAGCGGACGAACAGCGAGGTGTAGAAAGCTTCGGTCAGCAGCGAGTAGACGGCGATCATCACCAGCAGCACCGCCAACTTCAACACCGAGTTCAGCCGCAGAAACACGGCGCACGTCACCATCGCCAGGACCCCCGTAAACACAAAATACTGAGGGAGAAAAAAGCAAGCGATGGGTTTATCAGGTCATCAGGTCCATGGTTTACTTCAAAACTATAATAACTTTTGTGATCCCCTGACTAATAACATCACCATGAGCCTCAGCTGGAGTCAATTAGCAAATGTTAGCATGCAAACATGCTAAAAACCAAAACCAAAAAACTAAAAAAAGAAGATATATAAAAACAGAAACTGAACCAGCCGAGGCAGAGAAATCCTTACTTTTAGCCTCTAGTATGCAAACACTTCATTTCCTACAATGCAACTCTATAACTGTCTGTCTTTGCCTAGTAATCACCTGCATCTTTTAAATACTAAATCCTCAGTTTGCATCCCCGGCTTTCCTTATCCAAAACAGAGATAACTCCTGGTCCAGGAGTTTAATGTTTACAAGGATCTATTGGAAGAAATGGAATATAATCTATGAAAACATGTCTGTTATATGTTATGTGGTAATGCGGTACTATTTTATCACCTGACAGCCACCGTAGACTCTCTGTTGGCTGCAAACTGTGTGCTCACCACTAGATGTCACTAAATCCTACACACTGCTCCTTTAAACCACAGAAGACAGTACACAGCTGTTTCCAAAGGTGGAAAGTTGGTGGACTGCCCCTTTAAAAGATGTAAAACATTAAAATAATTACCCGACAACCCATTATACCAAAGGCCTCTGGTTTGGCAGAGACATTTTTTAGTTTGTGTCTAATAGTCTATTCTGGTTTTGTTCCCGCTAAAAAACACCATAACTCTTCTTTATGGATCTAAAAACAGCTCCTAAACACACAGACTTTAACCCTCAGGAGTAAATAAGTTTGTGATGTATACATGCAGCGAAATGTGACTCAGCCTGAGCTCGGAGCTATAAAAATGGTGCTCCCTTATTGAGTCCATCAATTAGCTGCATATTTTGTGGGCAAAATAACATAACGGATATTTTCCCCGCAACGTTCTGACGGCTCCATCAGTCGTCGTCGTCTGATGCGAGACCCCCCTCTGGGTGCGAGCAGATGTCGGAGATGTTTAATTCATCATTTTGCCGCTGTCTGAGAGGTGAAAAAAAAAGAAACACAACAGATGGACCTGACTGCAAAATTCAGACACCTCATTTAGTCGGTACCTCTGGGTAGAAGCAGATGTCTGGGATGGAGGCCGACTCGTTGTATGTCTGGTTCCTGAAGGTGCTGGACTTGTCGAAGTCACACCACAGCTGTGAGAGACCAAGAGGGATGGGGTGGGGGATTACTGTTGTACAGTATTAAACTGACACAGGATCAGTGTAAAAATACCCAGAATCCCCTTTTCATACATTTTTTCATCAAGCCTTTTTAATCCTCCAAGATGTTTGTGTCAGAAATTCACATCTGATTTATGAGTAAACAGGAACAGGATCCAGCTCTAGTTTCTGACCTCTTAAAGGAATAATCCACAACGCTTTCATATATACAGCTGATCTGATATAGGGCGTTGGTGTCCAGTTTATGAGGGAAGAACAGAACAATACACTGATCAGCCACAGCACAAATAACATTGATCAGTTTGTTACGGTACAATGTTCTGCTGGGAAAACTTGGGTCCTTCATAGACCCACAGGACTCAAAGAATCAGCTGCCGATGCCCTGGTGCCGGCAGGTCAGAGGTGTTTTGGCGGCATAAGGGGGACCTACACAATATTTGGCAGGTCCCATATATCCCGTAGTTTTGGGCTCTTTTATCTCTCTCTCCTCTTCTGTCTCTTTCTGCAGGTATTTCTGCCTCTGGAGCTGTAGAATCTGATCTGTGATCTCAAGCCTCCTGTTGCTCCAACGATCCTGCTCAACACCTTCTGTACTTAGAAATTTTTAGCACTACTTCTAGTATTATTGCTACTATTATTATTGATACCACTTTACATCTTTACATGGAATCTGCATTATGCCCCTTCCCCTCTCTTTTTCTCTTTCTAACCCAACCAATCGAGGCAGATGGCCGCCCACCCTGAGTCTGGTTCTGCTCGAGGTTTCTGCCTCTTAAAAGAAAGTTTTTCCTCTCCACTATCGCCTAGTGCTGCTCATGGTGGGAACTGTTGGGTCTCTCTTTGTAAATATAATAATATAAAGGGTACAGTCTAGACTTGCTCTATATGAAAAGCCCCCCTGAGGTAACTTCTGTTGTGATTCTGTGCTACATATATAAAAATGACTTGAATTGAATTTAACCGTGATCTCTATAATGATCTCTGGAGTCAAATCCAGTCAGATGCTTCTGGCTGGGTAAAGCTGTTAACATAAGTAACTCAAAATGTATATGGATAATTTAACAAATCCTTTATATGCTCCACACCAACAGCTAATTATCAGCTAGTTTCATGAGCTTTAGTCCAGTAATGACTTTTGAGCCGATGTCTTTCAGATGCCGGTGTTTCAGGTAAATTGGGGTTGATGAGGTCACGCTTTCAGACGAAAAAAAATAAAAAAATAAAAAGGCTTTCGAATTAATGAATCTCAAAGTAATGACATAGATTACTGTTCAACCCTGACTAACTAATCATGTAATCTTTCATTGTTTTGAAATTCAACCATGATGGAAAATTTAATGTAAAAATGCTTTACAACACACCACCTTCACATCCAGTAAACAACTTTTCATGGTCTGGTTTTAAGTTAATTCTCATGTGTCACAGATGTACATTCAATTTTTATACTATGCAAAGGATTAAATCTGAATGTTCTGCATTACAACATGACATTGGTCAACATTAAGTAAAAGACACTAATCCTAAAGGATCTGGTGATATTCTATATTGTTCTTACGGTCAATAAATTCCAGAAAAGGACAAAAACCAATGAAGAAGTGTAAGGGTAAATGTGGATTAATCCGCCATTGAAAATAGTCCCTAAAAATGCTACAGTGAGCAGCCATTGTAGGGAATTACTGACAACGAGAAAAATATAGACTAATGTTCTTTAACACAGTCAAGAAATCCTGGTCAAACTCTTTCTACCCTTTTCTATCTCAGCACAAGTTTTATATTACATCAAAAATAGGTTTGTTGAGTGTTGCTGTCCAGCAGATGAAAATATAACTGGCCAAAGTTGCCGGCTGAAAATCTGCCAAAGAAATAGTCTGTTGTGTGACGTATAAAATATGTTGACAGCTGAAAGGATAACTCTGGTATTCTGGAACAAAACAGGGAAAAACATCTTTGGAATCAGTGCATTATTGATCAAAAACAGTCATCAAAAAAAGTCTGGCGTAAAGTCTGGTTTAGACACTAAGGTTAAGAGAAATATGAGAAGAATAGGATGCAGTAATGTAACAAAACTCACTATATTGATCATGGCCGCCAGGAAGTTGATGAGGATCGAGACGAAGATGATGACGTTTCTCGCGGCATACGTCTCGTTGATCCAGCAGCAGGCTTTTCTCAGGACCAGAGGCAGACACTTGTAGTCCTCCGCCGTTGTAACGAGGACCAGGCAGGAATGGAGGACGATGAGGACGGAGAACTGGATCACCATGGTTACCATCCTGCAGACACATCATAAACAACACAATAGTAATAGTAGTAATTATACTAATCAGCTGTGGGCTGAGGCTTTGCATGCAACATTTAAGGACAAACAAATCAAAGCAACACAGAAAAGATTTTGATTTAACTTTAATGTCGCCATCTGTCCCAAGCAGAATTTTACAGAAGCTTTAAATCACAAAAGACTAATTTTATCTAATAATCATGAGATCTGTGCCTCATTTAACAAGAAAAAGATCCCTGAATTTCTAGATGAATACTCTTTAATCAAGAAGCAGTTTTCTCTTAATAAAATATGGATCTTATAATTATGATCTCCGATATTTTAAGTAAGTCCTTCTAAAAGATTGACTTGGTATCTGCAACAATAACATTCAAACAGCTTGTCATTCTGTCAGAATGTCTACTAGTAAGGATCTCAGGACTGCGACTGATAGCCCTCACCAAAGATGGTCATTCCACCAAAGATGGTCATGATCTTAATGATTCGTGTGATGGCAGGGTGGGGTCAATGACTGCCAGCACCACCTCCAAGAGGTTAAATACCTGGGACTCCCCAACCAGCCTCTAGAACTGAGGAACCATTTCAGAGGAGAGGTGAAATGTCTTCAAGAAACCTAAAGGAAGTCCAGTTGCCTTCAACTCCAGCACTTAAGACTTTCACACATGTAGTTTTCTTGTCTCGACACACCAGGTTAGCAGGTGGTGCCACACCCTATACTTGTTTTGGTTTAGTCACTCTGTTAGAGAGGCTAGTTAGGTCTTTTTGATACACCCCCCCATAGTCCTATCCCATATCTCCACCACATTGACAGACCGTCCTTTTATTACCTGGCAGAGGGAAGCAGGCTTTGGATGGTTGTGATGAAGATGAGCACGATGAAGGCGCACACCAGGTTGGACTTGAACACCTCGTCTCTCATCTGGGAGTACTGCACCGTGAAAAGGGAGAAGAAGAAGAAGAAGGAGGAGGAAGAGGAGGTGAGGGGCAGATGGAGAAACAAGTTTTCAGACAAACAGAGAGGACTGAACGCACTGAACTGCACCTCAAACACACCGATACACTGCCACAGATGCATGCGACGGGTCAAACACAAGCGTTAGAGAGAGACAGGAGCCGGTGGGTTAGCTGTGGGGTCCTGGGGAAGGTGCAAAGCTCACAAGCACAAAGCTAGCTGTTAACCGTTAGCCGAGTCAGGGACACAAACTGAGAGCGCTTCTCAAAACTGAGGTGGGAGAGGGCTTCTGAGGGGCTAACTGAAGCCTGAAGTGAACTGAAACAGAACTTTATTTTCTTTCAAACATTATATTGGGCCTCGCCACACTAAGGCTAACAGCTCAACTGCAGTAAAATGTCCAAACATTTATGCAACTTTACTTCAATTACCTCTATTTAAATCAAGTTTTTAGGTTCTGATACTTTCGGAAAACTTCCTATTGTTACTATTGCAGATTCAGATTTTAAATTCACACTTTTTTATAAACTCTGAGTTTTAGAGAATTTACTGTTTTCCTTAAACTGAAATAATACACAAACACAATCTTCAATACATCTACTTTCAATTTTTGTTGTCAACTTTCTTTTAATACTAATTTATATTTGTTTACTCCAGAAGAGCTCTAGAGCTACTTAGTTGTTTTTTTACCCCCCCCCAAAAAAAAAAAAAAAAAAACCTGGAAGAACCCGTCAGTCACTCTATTTTTTTTTTGTGTCTATTTTATATTTAAAAGTTTTGGCTATTATTAGAGCTGCTAAATCGGTTTTTATTGTTTTACAATCAATCAAAATAAAGATCTATTCTATTCAAATTTTACTTTAAGGTGCTCATTTATTTGTCAGGAAGCGTGCTGACCAGTAAATGAACCAGAATTCATCTCTAAGGAGGATTATGTGTCAGATATTCAACAAATTGCTCCATAGTTTGGGAAATGTGCTAATTTTCTTTCTTTCCAAGAGTTAAATGAGAAGATTTAAGCTAAAAAATTAACAGATAACATCTCATTTGTTGACAGCTACACAGAAAAGTATTTGTTTACTTTGTTTATATACTGTAACTACAAAGCTTACATCATATAAGAAGCTGTTTCCTCCTGCTCACAGTCTTCTTCCTGCACTAAGCTCATTTCCTCTCAGCTCCTGGTCAACAATCATATGACCGACAATGATCTTCTCACCTCACAAAATGTTGAACTATTCCTTTAAAAAAAACACACTTTAGTAAGTTTTACTCATAGTTTACCATTTTCCTTTTATAAAGTAAATCAAACTTGAATATTTCCTCCACCACTTCAGAAAAGTGAGTTTTTGTTTATTTATTTTCATGATTTCGTGGCTGTTTAATTGAACATAAAAGGAGGGGGAAGTGTCTGGTGCTTGAGAACTTGGGCATTAGCATTTCCTGAAAAAGCCTGGTGCTGATGTAAGACTCTAGACTGATGATTCACCGGTCTGGACCGACAGCCCAGACTCGTCTCAGCCTCTCAATCTCTTCACCCCCCTGTGACCCCCGCTGCCCCATCCTCGCTCTGTCTCTGTCTCAAAGGGTGCTGGGAAATTAGCAAGAGGATGCTTCACGTTTCGTCACAACTTTGGCAAAAAAATAAAGAAAAAACAAAAAAAGGAAGGAAAAAACCGAGGCCAACAGCAAATCACTGCACATTTACTGAAGATTAAGAAAAAACAAAATAAAAAGGTTGTTGGAAAAGTTTTGAAGATGGCAGTAGGATTCAAAGGGAAACACAAATGTGGAGGAGGAAACAGGCCAATATGGAGGTCAACTCAAAGGTCAAAGATGGGCTTTTATCCAAGGAACAAAAAAAAGAAAAAAAAAAAAGAAAAAAAGGGGAGGAATTGGGACAAAAAGCTACAGAAGTTCATTACATTCACCAAAAGAACATTCAGAGATATTCTGTTGTAATAATGACTTCCATATCTCATGATAATGACTTTACATCTCCATATTCTAACACTGTTATCGACTGTTTCATTGAAATTTGTTGCTATGGAAACAACATGTCTGTCCAGCTGTTGACAGTGAACACAATGGCTGTAAAAACCATGTACAGTGTTTATGACGACAACAATAGTGAGCAGAGCCGACGCCAAAATATAAGAAGCATCGTGTGGAAGTATGACGGGTTCCACACCATGGATCGCAAAGTCACAAATAAAGATAAGGTTGTTACTCTTGTTACTCTCCAACGACGATAAATCTTTGGTCTCATCTGCTAGCTTAAGTAGCACAAACGAGCAGAGCAGGAAGTTAAAGTAACAAAATTAATGATGTGTTGTGGTGTTTTGGGCACTTTGAAATTAATTTGAACGAAATGCGAAATATTTTGAATTTGTTCGATCTTGATTTTTGGAAAAAGTGATGGCCCTAATACATATTAATTTGGCTAAACAGCATATTTAGAGTTAGAAAATCGCAGCTAATTTGTAGTTAAGGTCCTAGTCTCAGCTTTTCTTTTGTATTCTATGTCTTACCTACCTCCTTTAGTGCTTGTTTTTCCCTGATTGTGGGAGCCCAGTCCAGCAGTAATTAACTCTATTGAGGTAAAGGTCTCATAATTCATGAGATGTGAAGTCATAATTACAGGATATCACTTTGAGAAAACATCTCAGAAATACTTTTTTTGAGTGGATGTAATGCACTCCTGTAAAAAGAAAAAGGAAAAAAAAAGTCGAACGAGTCAACTTTTTCCACAAGACTGTAAAAGGGCAAGAGGTCCATGGCATGGACGTTTGGTCATGAGTAAACTGAAGGGGGGGTCGGTTCTGAAATCTTGGCAAAACAAATCAGCATTGCCAAACATCAATGTTTCACCCAGCTGGCTGTTCTACGCTCGCTGAAGCAAAAAGTAAAAGCTAATTTTTCTTCCTCTATTTTCTTTTTATTTCAGAATAGCACATGAGTCAAGTTGATTTAATGTCTGAGAAAAATATTGGCAGAAACTAAAAATAAAATGAAAGGTGTTAATGTTGAGAGAGATTTGGGTCACTGTGTTTATTCATGCACATTAGTACAGAGTCTGACGAGTGCCACTGGAATAATGTTTATTTATATATAATGCTTATTTATATGCAGTATACCTTTTACGCTGCACTGTTACAACTGTTTTTACTGTGAAATACCTGTCTACACTGCACTATCTTGTACTTGTATTTGTGTATTTTTGTATTTCTACATTTTTATTGCTGTTGGTCTCTCTGTGAGCTAACAAACAAGTTTTATTGCATAAGTACAATTAAAATAAAGACCTTTCTTATATTACAAAGGTCCCGTTTTCAGACATTTCAACTGCATGTCATGGATAATTGGACCGACTCCATGAGATTTGCAGATGAAAAACGTGAAACACAGCGAAACAAAAGTGGATCTACTATAAAGTGATTAAGATCTGAATGCTGCAGATTAATGTGTTTGTCTTAATTTTAAAGAATTTTAAATGAAGTTGCAAAATCATAAAATGACATAAAAAACATAAAAAGAACTTTGAAGAACATGAAGTAGACTGTTTTTAAAATTACAGTTACTAAATGAGAAAACTAATGTTAAAGCAAGAGAAATGACCTGCAAAATGGAAAATAATAGGCAGACAGTAAATAGAAAACATAAAATGTCAAAGCTTTTAAAAAACAATTCTTAATTTCAATGTAAATTATGGTTTAATTAACTCTATCTAACTATAATTATTCTGGTGGCACACTTCAGACTCCATACGCTGAAAACATCAGATGAAGGAAGGAGGACGGAGCTAAAAGAAAACCCTGGAGCAGTATATGTATATTACATTGCATTAACTTCATCCTCAGTTACACCATTAAGGTTTGTTTGTTGCAGTGACTCATGTAAATGCAAAATAAAATTAAAAAACACCATGTTTTTCTTGTGTCTCCAATGCCTTTAGCTTACTCATGATAGGAAAAAAAAAATGTTGGTCATTGTTTTGCTTCTGAAAATCTCCATCTAGGAATAGATATGAGGAGGGAGAGAGAAAGAAAAAAAACAGTTATCTGTCTAAAACCCCAGCTACCTTCTCTTCCAGGCTGGAGTCTTTAAACATCAGTGAGAAAGGCTTGATATGCTCTCTTCTCAACTTATCGCCACTCCGTAAGTCGATGGCGCTCTCTATTCGCTTGTTAATTTCCTCAGGACCAGAGTGGACATGCAAAGCTTGTGCGAGATGGTTTGGAAGCAGATTTATCGAATTTCTCGTTAGGGCAGCCAGAGTCTATAGGGGGAAAGCACATGCACATAGAATGAACCTGCTTGTCCCCCTTTTTTTGTTTCATTCAAGTTACAAATGAAAAAGAAAGAACAGACACAGTTATGTTCATTACATACACAAAAAGAAAAGAGAAAAAATTAAAGGAAAAGGAAGAGAAGGGAAGATCAAAATGCAACGTTCGCTATCAGACAGAGCAAGTCATGCACTCATTCACTCGCAGCGACATGTTCACTTTGCACTGATGTTAGTGGTGACAAAAGCTTGTAATTATGCACACATTATAACAAGGCTGTAATTTATGTCCACGACTGTGATTGGAAGGAGGAAGGACTGGGAATGAAAACACAATAAACAGATGAAAATGTAAAATTATAAAGCATGTGAAGGACAAAAAACACACGTTAGGACAAATGTACAAAATAAAAAAAAATCATGAAACATTTTCATCGACTGAGTCCTTGGAAAAAAAATGAATTTAACCTCCGAAACGTTTTAACACTCCTGAAATACAACTCAATCTATCAATACATTAATATGCAATATTAGAGGGAACTAAAGGACACAAGGTTCTTCGGTTTAGAAGCATCTCCTCAGGTTTTAATTTGCCACTTAACTTTAATTACAGTTTTGCGAAGGCTTTTAAGTTGAAAATATTTCTATAACAATCAGCTTAAAGAACCAGGCAAAGCTTTAGGAATACTGTGTGAGTGTAAGGAGATCAGGTAGGTAGTAGGGTGTTAGAGATGGTAGGAGAGGCGGTGTTGTAGGAAGAGATAAGTCAGAGATTCCACCATCATTTTAGCTACAAATCGTGTGGTTTGGTGCAATAAACGAAGATCCTTCATCTTGGATTTGGGAGTAAATCCACTGAAAAGCAACTTTCACAATCCAAGAAATGGCCAAATTCACAGTATCGGTTCACAGTGGACACTTCTGGTCAAATATTGTGTTGTGTCTGTCTTGAACTAAGCTCCTGTTCGTCCTGGTAGAGATGTCACATTCACAGAAGAGAAGCACTTAAGGTAAAAGTGATAAAGGTCATACGTGAGAATCTGAGTCATTTTCTCAGAGCCGCTGACATTAGCTCTCCAACATTAGCTGTGAGTTACAGCAGCCGTGCAGCAACTTTGGACAAATTACCCCGCGGAGTGTCTGAGCCCTCCGGAGCTCGGCGGCTATTAAAGTGATTATAAGAGCGACGTGTGATGATGAAGACTCGTGAGAAATTCAAGACGTCTCTCCTCTCCGGCTCTGGCCAATCAAAAGTCTTACCTCATCTTGCTTAACCCCAACTCGTTAACAGGTGAAATCCATCATACCGAGGTCATTAAAGGTTCATTTTCAGACTCTAAAAGAACTGATGTCGTCAACAAAATCTTTATTATTTTTCTTTTTCCTTTTTTCTACCTCTCAGGGTCGTTCTGACCATCACCTGTCGTCATTACGGGCAGACTGAAGTCTAATCAGAGCTACCTGGAGATGATAATGACTGCAATTTCAAGGTTTATCAGTCAGTGACTCACAAATCACACAAAACTGCAGCATTTATCAACGTAAGCAGAAATATTTTCATATATTCAGAGAGGTTTGACATTCAGCCGGTGGTCATAGCACTCATTTAGTCCCCCCGGTAGTACACAATATTTGCTTTGAACCAAGCTATTCCATTAACTTTCATGATATCCAACCAAATAAGCAACACTACTAACTACAAACTCCAGGTCATGGTAGTCTTGAAGTGCTAGAACTGAAGGCAACTGGACTTGTTTTAGGTTTCACCTCTCGTCCAAAAGGTTTGATCAGTTCTAAAGGCTGGTTGGGGAGTCCCGTGTATTAATCTATTCAAACCACAAGGGACACAGCAGTGTGACATATTGAAAACTGGAGAGCCTCAGAAAAGTTGGACTGGAAAAAGTATTTTCATCAGTCATGACGTCGGACTTAACAAGCGGATACTGAGCTCAACAGTGAAGACATTAGAACATGACCAAACCTGACCAAATTTGTACTGTTCTTAGAATACTTCACTGTATTCTCCACGAGCGTGAGCAGAGATGATACTGAAATAAACTGATAATAAGGTTGACATGTCACCTCCATGAATTCACCCTAGAATGCATACATTTGAAGTATTCGATGCCCTCATGATTCCACAAAATGCCGTCCAATTGTCTTCATTATAATGAAGCTCATGTATTTTCTGTGGCCGCTCCAGATATGTTAATCATTTGACACGAAGGCCACACATTTTCATTCATATGCAACAGAGATTCAGTCGAGTTCAAGTTCAACTTCAGTTCAGCTCCCTCTCCCTTATCTTCACTGTGTGTTTAGAGCAAAAAATGGCCAATTTACATTCAGTTAATAATCTTTTTCTGACAGAAACAGAAACAGTATTGAAGTATTTTGTAGACTGACAGAACTTTTCCTGAGTCTTTATTTTTTATTTTGTTCACAAAATAAAACAAATTTATCTGCAAATCATTCTAATCTACCTCCAAGTATGGTTGTTCTTTTTTACCAGATAAAAGAGCCAGTGCTTCAAGCAACTCGTGTTATTTTACATCATTATATTAGTCTTCAGTGCTAGTCTGAAAAAGTCTCAGGCCCCTGCAGTTATCTACTGTCAGTTTTTTTCACAAAATGTAGAAAATCACCTCACC
This sequence comes from Lates calcarifer, assembly GCF_001640805.2. Lineage (NCBI taxonomy): Eukaryota > Metazoa > Chordata > Actinopteri > Centropomidae > Lates > Lates calcarifer. Next base: position 1,974,205 of record NC_066836.1, on the reverse strand, counting down.
CTTACTGTTGCCTTTTTACTCTTCACCTTCACATATACAGCACAGAGAATCTCCCTGATGTCAGGTACATCAAAAGGCATTTTGGGAAAAGTACGTAGGAAGTCACTGACTTCTGACAGAATAAAAAAATAACTAGAATACTTTGAACATCACAGATTGATAATGTATCAGTGTCTTCTCAGTGTCATAAAAGCAACTGGAAAAATTTCCTTGTGAAGCTTTAAAGAAGTACTTTTATATTTTGCACCTTAAGAACTATAAGTAGTTTCAGTTACTGCAGTGGATGTCACATATATATTATATATGTCCAGAGATAGATTGGAGCTACATGACTCTTTGATTACTGCATTTTATTTTTAAAGATGGTTTTTTTAGAGCTACTCTGAGCACTATACTCAGTCCTCTGTAATTCAGCCATGTGATTCCATGACTTCGATTTTGGTCTCGTTGTAGAATGTTGGGATCGTTGTGTTAGTAAAACATCTTTGAGATGGAGCACTGTATCTCTGATGAAAATATTTTCCCCACTGCTACCAAATGTATACAGCGGAAACACTGTAGACATAAAGTTGGCTCACTCATGAAATCCTGTTGCACCACAGACTGTTTCTTCTGTTGGAGTGCTGCCACTGTCAGCCCGTTTTAACAGTAAGTCAGAAGTCACCTGACACTGGAGCTGAGAGAATCACTCTGCCCTGATTCGCTCTGTACCGTAAGATAAATGCTGTTCTCTGTCTCCACTGCAAAAAATAAATCAGTATTAATTAAATGCTATTTATTTCCATGTTATTTTTTGGCAAAGCTGCAGGAAGCCACTGCACAGGGGCTAAAGACACAGGGGTTGCCGGCCCCCACGTTAGTGTTACATCATCAGTTGAAAATCGATTTTTTACATTTATGATTCGATTCAGAATCATCCACGTTCGCATCACAATGCATCTAAGAATAGATTTTTTTCTCCCACCCCCAGTTCACAGCAAAGAGGGTGCAACTCTATATCAGCGAGGTGGATCTAACACTTTGCAGACCACTTTAAAACCTCCATGAGATACCTGCCCTGAGCCATCCACTCCTGGCACCAGGGCTCAGAGGAGGATGCCGCCAGTGTTATGAGCCATGATTGCTTTTGACGTGCACGTCCCTAAAGATACAGCCTAAAGGCCACATGCTTCCATCTCTGACATTTCTCTTCTTTATATTGGATGGTGCAATGCTGCCCTGGAGCAGTGGTCGGTTGTATGGGGGGTATGGGGTTACATGTATGATACATATTAATAACAGAACACATTCGTCTGTTGGAAATGCCAACATATGATGCCAGGAAAAGGGCAAGTGTAGGGGCGACGGTAAGATCAGAGAGTGAAAACATACAGCGATATCAGAGGGTTTTGATCAGCTGGATGTCTCACATGTCTGGTAGGGTGACAGATTAACCAGAAAGCAGAATGCACTGCACCATGACTTGTTTGGAACTGGTGCTCTTCAAAGGGTAGGAAGCAGCTGGTTATGTAAACCACAAACATGCTTCAGGGCAAAAGAAAGATATGGACAAACACTGAAGTACAAAGTGAAAGATGTTGACAACTACCAGACAGTTCGAAATCAAACTTGGTATTTACATTAAAGGATATATTCCAAAAGTAGGCTCGATCCCCTGACTTCATGTAACACCTGCAACAGTTCAACATGGATACAACTAAAACAGGTGAATGAGTTCTTGATTGTTTGGTTAAATGACTCAAAGAACTCATTGTGTTTCATTTGTAGGTTCTGATTCGTTCAGTGTTCATTGTTCAGGAGGGTTTCACAGAATACCCTGTAATGTGACACCAGTTGGGTCTAAGTTGTGTAAAAAAAATAAAAAAAAAAACATATTTTGTTGTTGCATCAGCAAGATGTATGACTAACACAGAACACCAAGCACTAGGGATGTAAGGGATTCTGAAACCGAGACTGACACTGCAAAACATATGTCCACACGGTCTACAATACAGGAAGAATCGGGGATTGGGGATTGGGAACTGAACTTCCTGGGCCTGATTCCTGCAGGTTAGTTGCTTTAAGGCTGCTACTGGGCACTGTAACTTAGTATGTAGTTTGTAGCTTCAAAATAATTTAATCCAAACTTTAAACTGAGCCAAAATGAGCAGCAATGAAACAACTGTGGCAATTTGATGACAAAACACACAAAAAAAATGCTTTTAGTGTGACGTGATCCGAGAACAGGAGCTGACCTGGAGCTGATGGCAGAGAGAGTATGTTCGTCTTTACTTAAATGTTAATTGGTGTTGTAGACTTTGATACGGTAAGTCTTTAATGCGAACAGGCAAATGGAGGCAGAGTGAATTAGGGCGAGTGCGGAGCATCCAGAGCGAGTTGAATGAATTCTCTTCAGTAGAAACTACAAGAGCAAAAAGTCTCACAAACCTGGCACCAACACCAAAACCAAACCAGGGATGTGAAAATGAACCTGTTTCTTTTTTGGCCTGGATTTCACGGTTTAGAGACAGAGTAAAGTGGGTCTTCTGAGGAAACACACAACCTCCTTTGAGGTGAAAGCGCTGTGACAGTGCTGTGCATCATGGGAGCCAGCAGGCACACAGTGAAGCATGAAAGAGGTAAAGACAGAGCCACTCAGCCGGTACAGAGATCCTGCACAGAGCTGGGAGTCTGATTTCAGGGCTAGAGCTCTGACGACCAATCTTCTGGGTTTGATAATGACGATCAGTCCTGGACGGACGAGGGATTCAGTAATCACAGCGACGGACAGGATATGACGTCATTTATTTAATGGTTGTCAGTAACAGGATAATGGAAGACCTGCTCACTGCTGTTTCATTGATCCACCTGTACAGAGGATGACTCATCTGTCGTCACTCTTTATTGCACGTCTGCAGCCAGCTGGTTACAGTTAATGGAAGTTCCTATTGTCCATGTTGTTATGTAAACTGTGTTACTACAGTAAGTCTCCTGTGGCGTCACTGTATCAGCTGAGTAAAGAGACTCACATTCAGATTATTGTTCACATGAACCATCACCAACTTCAGTTTAAAATTACAGTAAATCATTGATTATTTTGAGTATACTTGTTTAAAATTGATCAGCAACTGTTTTCATTGATGTTCAGATATAAAGAGAAAATGTCAAACATTTATTCTCTCTTGGAGTTTCTGAACATGCCATCGACTTAGTCCTATAAAAGCATGCATGCATCTCCTCTCTACTGTGAAAATGCCCATAAGAAAAACACTGACTCGTAACGTCCTAACATCTCCTGACTCCTCTTAGACCTTCATGTTCTGAGCTGGTACGGCTCAGGGTCCCTGTGATCATCTACGATCCTTCTGTAGATCATAAGATGTGGATAAATAGGCTAAAAGTGGAAAATGCAGCAGTGATGGTCGATGTGTCTCCTTGTTATACTGGTCTGTTTCTACTTATTACTCTGCACATGATGTTTTTCACAGTTTAATATCAAACTTTGTTTAATCGACTGTAGTGAACAGAATAACTACAAGTTTTCACACACTCCCACATAATGGAACAAAACTACAATAAACGCCTGTCATTTTCTACTTTTTCCTAACGCCTCTTCTTCTGTTATTTCCTCTCTGTCTAACACACACACACACACACGGCCTAATATTCCTCAATCCAGTGATGCTGAAAACTGAATCAGACCAACAGGAAAGGGAGGACGGAGGACCCGGAGGACAGAAAACCACCAGCCATGCGACAACATAAAAGACACTTCAAAAACTCCTCCAAGAAGCCTTTGATATGCAAAGAGCGGCTCTTTGAAATGACTGTCCTGACAGCCTTTCATTGTGCCAGAAACAAAGAAAGTGGCACTTTTCAGAAATAACATTCCTCAGAATCCAAAATGCACGGTTTCATCAAATGCTATAAGCTCCTGACAGGCTCGCTGGGGAAGAAGAAGGAGCCGCACACGTCCTCGTATATTCACAGGAGGTAATGCAGAGTTCACTGTTTGCTCGTGGCTGCAGGAAATGAGACGAAAACACCGGGCGTCTGAACATTTCTCACAAACTGAGAGTGAAGACAAATCTCACAGTACACAGGGAAGTTATCGATTCATCGTCTTATATTGTAACCACAGTCTAAAGATGTAAAGATACTGTGATTAGTGCTGAAAGGTTAGTTTAATTGAACAATATAACCTGCTTAAAATTTGGCAACTGAGTCATAGTTTTTAAATGGATTTCTCTAAAATTGAGATCTGCTGCGTTTCTGTTTCATATTGTTGTAAATCAAATATTTGCCACATGGGAAATGCCTCTTTGGCCCCTGGGAACTTGTCCATTTGTCAATATTAATAAAACCATATAATAGATAAAAATTGATTATTCTGTTGTCTGTGTAGGTTCCTTGAAGACGTCTAACCAAAATGGTTCCTCAGTTCTAGAGGCTGATCGGAGAGTCCCCTTTATTGGGGTTGTCACCTTGGAGGTGGTTCTGAGAGTTGTCGACCAGAACACCAAAGGTCAAATACCTGGGACTCCCCACTTTGTAATGTAGTGAATACACATTACTGAATGTATTTAGTTATCTGTGAGTTACAGCTGATCTGTTTGTGCTTGATAAACCAGTTTTTCGGTTCTTCATTATATTGCAGAGTTGCAGTAAACCCCTGTTTTCTGACCTCAGAGTCCATCAGACCCTCAAGATCAAACATTAAACATTGAAAGGCTTAACCAGGATTTCCTCGCTCCTCTGGGTCCTGCTCTCATGAGTCATATCTAAATTACTATCTTCATCCAGGGCTTTGAAACAACCTGCCAATGAATCTACTATGAAATATGAAGCTAAATGATCTATTTCCCTCCTGCAAGAGTTCAGACACGGTTCTGATTAGACCTGATGAAGCAAAAACAGCCTGGAGGAGCAGCAGCAGGTTGTAACAAGTCGCCGGGCCAGGTGGTTCTGGTGGAGGAACACTAAGTCCCGGCCAGGCAGTGTTGTGTTTTCTGGTGCTGGGTGTCCTCCAGCAGAGCAGGACGCAACAGCTCGTCCCCTCAAACCCATCTGGGAATGGAAATGTGGCCTGAATATTCAGCTTTACCCCCTCCCCAACCCCTCCAGCCTGAGCTATTATGTGGAATGACATGTCTGTGAGTGTGGGCGACAACAGATACCTCGATGTCTGTGAATGACTTGTGGCTGTGTGGGCTCAGGACCAACATTTTTCTGGAATGACGCCCAGGAAAGTGAATAAATAAAGCTGAACCCCTGAGCCTGATCTGCTTCATGTTCAACTGCACACCCTGAACTTTGTCAGCTCATCATCCACTTTAAGACAATTCTGAAATCAACCTGCTGTCACCTGAATAAATCAAGAATTAAAGGACTTCTGTCTTGCCCATGTGTTTATCTTCCACTGTATAGCTGCTTCAACTCTCAAATCTTTTAAATCAGGACTTAGGGCTTTTTCGTCTGCCATGGGTAACACGATAGAAAGAATAATGCAGAATTCATAATAAGTTGTGCGCTTGGTTTACCAAATCTAAACAGTGAGCAACTAAAGTTTCTGATCCTTCAGGTTTAGTTGATCAGATCATCTTCACAGATGAACACCACTGTTCTGATGTTTGAAGTAAGAAGCTAATGTTAGGCTATAAACCAACTACACCACGGTCACATGACGTCAACGTCTCCACCACTAAGCTTCCAACTGGTCATTTCATTTAGCTCTGAGCTCTTCTACAAAAGCCTTTCTTCTTAGAAAGTTAGTGAGAGTTTGAAAGAGCGTGAGTAGAAACACAACGAGGCTGTAAAGGTGGACTGGTGAGTAGATGGGTTTTCATGTTAACGTCCCCGACAACCTCTGTAGTCTCATTTAGACACTCGTTAGCAACCGCCTTTTTTAAGACACGTAAAAGCTTCAAACATCAGGAGTGGGGGATTTACTGACCCATTTTATGTCGGAGAATCAAACCAGAAACACACTGACTCTGGGACGGGGGAATGTGCCTTGAATTTCCTTGAATTTTTGGGTTGAACAGCTCAATCCCACACCTTCTACACTAATGCTTCAAATAAAAAAAGACTAAAAACACAAAAGATAATTAAATAATTTTAGACAAAACCCCCAAAATGTCAATATGATGTCTCTGGGGAATGATTTGTTGTTATGGGCGGACGTGAACACAGACAAATGAAGAAGGGAAAAATGCGGAGGATGTTTTAAATGGGCCACACACAACCAGGAGCTTCGTCATCCGCACAAACAGGCACACACAATCTCTCCGCTGAAAGCCGTCCACTCATTCCCAGAAAAACAAATATATAGGTAAATAAAAAATACAAAAAACAACCAACAAACAGGCGAGAAGATCCCGTGCACTGAAAAAAACATCCATCTTAACAAACCACTTCATCCGACAGCGAGGCTTAAAGTCTTATTTTTAATGAAGTCGACATATCTAAAAAAGATTGTTCTGCTTGTTTTAATTTGGTTGAACAGTTTGACAGTTAAAATATCTTGGTAGAAGTGTAATTTTAGCAAATTTCCTCCTTGAAATGCAGCTTGTTAACCTGGCTTTTAAAAATAACAGTTTAATCCTCAGTTGCAGAACAAGTTTGTTGTTAAGATGGACGTTCTTTCAGTGAGATAAAGTGCAGAACATGACTTGAACCACGAGCATCGGCGGGACTTACGTTCTGCTTCCCCACGATGTTGTCGAAGGGAAGCTCAGGGCTCCAGGACGCCTCGTTGAAGGTGGCGCTGCTGGCCCGGCGGTCGGCCGAGCTTGCCGCCTCCTTCATGATGTCCTCCGGCAGGGTGAGCAGACTCTCCTCCGGCTGCTTGATGAGGTACGTCTCGATGTTGTGGCGGCGGAGGAAGTCGTTGCGGTCCTTCCCGTGGCCCTCCTCCACCTCGTAGTCGCCGTTCAAACAGTCCAGTGCAGCTTTGGAGATGTGGATCCGCCTGGAATAGGACAGAAATAGTCGAGCCACATTTATTTTTCAGTTTAGAAAGAAAAAAAAACCTACATTAAAATATGTATGTCTTTGCTGGGCGAAGGCAGTTAGCTAAGGCCAGCTTCATTCACCTTAGCTGGGCAGCACAGAAAAGGACAAAGGAAGAAGATATAGGAAACAGTCTATAAAATGTTAGCTAGGTTAGCTAGCTGATGTTAGCACTTTGTTTTTCTTTTAATCGTTTCAAACAGTTTTGTCACTTTTTTTGTTTTGTCGTTTCACTGTTTTTGAAATATTTTTTACTGTAAAGTTTTGGAAAAGCAAGATGACAAATTTAGTTGTTATTTGACTGAAAACACATTTTTTAGTGTTATAAGAAACTTGTCAGACTAAAACAACAGCAGATATTGTGAAGTAATAATGTAGAGGATCAGCATGTTGATTTCAATGTTTCCGATAAATATTCCCATCAGCTGCTGATGTTTTCATCTAAATTTCTAGTTGTTTTGTGTACGAGAGCTGATGCAGCTCAGCTGGTAAACGACCGGGTTTGTTTGCAAATTATGAGAAGAAATAAAAATATACAAATTGTCTCTTGTAGCAAAAAACACTTTTTGCCTCAGAGCCCCACCAAGAAAAACAAAATAACTATCTGTGCACAATTTAGCGAGATAATTTCTTCAGAATAAATGTTTGGGCGATGTGCAGATGGGAAATTTCCTTTGGAAATACAGGAATAAATTTGTGTTGGTTAGGGCAGTTGAGCACATGGTAATGGGATGTTTTGCTGTCATCACTTTAAAGTATTTTTCTGTCAAATTATCTCCGTTTTTTTTTTTTTTTTCACTCCGATGATCCCGTTTGGCCTAGAGAGACAGGGTGCGATTTGTTTTTAACTGCTGCTTTTAAACCTCCTGCCAGCATCTGTTGTTGAGCCACACTGCAGCCCTGACCTGTGCTCTTTATTGACCTCAGCTGCATAACACAGATGGATGAAGCTGCAGTTTCTCTACTGCAGAAGACGTCTGATGGTTTCATCTCATCAGAACGTAGTGGACCTGACACTGTGCAGGATTTACTGACCTGCCGTGCTTTATATCTGTGAACTCTGTGGGAGGATTTGGTTTGAAAATGTTTGCAGTGACTTAAAACCTCCTACCAGAGAACAGATGGGTAATGAATTAAAGGAGACGAATGAAACTCACACAAGTATGTTTTTTAATGACTGTAGCTGCTGCTTGCAGCCATAAGTTGGAAGGAAGCTCCACACAAAAACTCACAGAGGAGCTTTTATCCAAATCTTGGCTCTTTAAAACTGTTTTCCAGTTAAAGAGATGTGATAAGACATCAGCACCACATTTAAATCTGTGTAATAACCCATGAAATGGGGTCTAAATATCTTTTTGATATGAGATACCAAAAAAAGAGATATTTTAATGTGGATTTTCATCACGCTGTAGCATAATTTATCAAAGTTTTATTATTCATTTCTCTCCTTTTTTCTTAGTTTCCATTTCTTGTTTGTTTGTTTCTGTTTCTTTCATTAAAGCTTCACTAATCAGGACTTTTCAGATGAATGACTCAAATCCCTTTTAAGATGTCATTTGTAGACGTCATTGCAGCTCTGTGGAGCTTTTTAGCTTCTTTCAGCTCCTGCTTTTATAAGCTCAGCCCAGCTAAAGCGAATAAAGGCCTTAGCTAGCTATCTTTGCTCAGCTAACATGAAAATAGATGGCCATATCTAGCTACTTTCGCTATTTTTAGGCAGCACAGAAAAGCACTGACAAAACCAAAATACGAAGATGTGGGCTCATAGCAAGAAACACCCTGTAAAAACCATGGCTTATATCAGGGGCACCTGCTGCAGCAGGTGCTAACGTTAGCTAGGTCAGCTAGCTAACGTTTGCACACGCTACTGTCAGACTTTGTTTTTCTTTATTCATGAACTGAAACAATTTTCTCTTTCTCATCACAAGTGGTAGAATGACACTGAATAGTTTTTTGGACTCTGGCAAAATTGGACCCAGAAACAGTATTTTCTTTGGTCATGATATCACGATTTAACAATCATGACATCATTTCCTGTTACCCCTTAAAATATACCACATTTCACTAATCAAAATTAAGAAAAATAAGGGAGCAGGTGCGTCTCATTTATTCACCCTGGGATCCCTCCAGACTCCAGCTTGTTGGCGATGTCCACGTCCCAGGACCAGACGTCGAACTGCCACTTCCTGAGTCCCAACACACCGCACAGCACCGAGCCAGAGTGGATCCCGATTCGCATGTCGATGTCGTGTTTCGTACGTGATCTCACATATCTGGAAGAAACACAGTGACAATATAAAACACACAAAACCACTGGTATGGTCCTTTAAATTTAATACTGATGTTTCCAAATTGATAATAATGAACATATAAATATGTATATTTCAGTATAATTTAAGCAGTTTATACATTCAGCTTTGTGCTCTTGAGTGAAAAGGCAGATGTTCTGTCTAAAATATTCCAAGGGTAACTCTGGGTCAATGTGTACACAGTGTCTGTATGCATTAATTCAGCAAATTAATATACATGAAATTGACCTTTCAGCGAAACCGAACACAGATAATGCTGACAGACAAATGTGTTGTTCATAAATCCGCCAAGAAACGAACACAATACATTTCACACATATCAGCCAGCCCAGAAAAGAGGAGGGGAAAAAGCGGACTTTTCACACTCCTTAATAAATTTGTTTCTCATTTCATACTTTATTATCCCTGAGCACAATAAAAAGCAGGACAAACTGAGGCTGGTAAAAGTCTGTGAAGAGCAGAGGGGGGGGGCAGTCATGCCCATTCCTGCCCCCCGGTCTCATTTCATGGTTCATAACGGCGGTGATGAATGCAAGGTGAAAGGCATCCTGGGAGTTCGTGACAGGTGCTTAAAGTCAGTGGACTGCTTGAGCAACACCTGGGGGCTGGAAATTAACTCAAAGTAACCGCAGCTAGTCACAATGAGGATGATGTTGATGTGATACTTTATTGACTCTCCAGGGAAGGTTTTCACCTCCTGTAGAGGTCAGAGGTCACAGACAAAGCAGTTTAAAGGAGGAACTCCCATGTATTTGGATGTAAATGATTCATAGAGATGGATAGCATAAGTGTCTGACAACAGTATGACAGGATTCCTACAGAGACAGAACTTTTTATTAAAGAGGAAGATCCTTTAGTTTAACCAGAAACATTGCTGAAACTGATGTTTCTGGCTAAAGGATCAGTTGCAAAGATTTTTGTCCCCATCAATCATTTACACCCAAAAACATGGGAAAAACATGGGAAAATAAGGCCAAGGTTCATTATTTTCCCCGGTCCGCCTGCCCCCTTTAACTGATATAAAATAAGACGATTCTTGCGATGTCGTCTTCTGCTCACAGGAGAGACGATGCTAAAAGTGTCGCAGCACAAAGTGGTCGACTGTACTCAGCTCACCATATTGACATAATAGTATACAGCACAAATCTCACAGCTTATCCATCACTAATCCCTCTTTTTTCCTCTAAACATCAGTCCTCCTCTCCTCCCTCGCTGTCACGCTGCAAGTGATGCGACGGGGCCAAAATGTTACAGCGACTAAGAAGATAATCGAAGTGAAAAATGCCTCTGGCTTTTAAAAAGCACAAACTCCAGGGTCTGTGAGCCTTTTTTCTTTAACAAGTATCTGCACAGCGTGTTGTAAGTAAGTGACTGGAGACTTTCTTTCTGCTGCATACCCCCTCCTTCTTCTTCCATGATCTGAAGATTACACAGTCGGTAATGTGTCAGGATTCATGAGCTTACCAGATCTGTTAAACCCTGTTGTGTAATTTCAAAAAGATGACGATCAATTACTAAAAATATTTGCTCTCCTGCCTCAGCGATGCAGGGATGTGTGATATGGTTGAACCCTGTAATTGCATGCATTATTTGTTACTGATACTCTGCAGAAATACAGCCGGAGGCACGTTCTTGCAAATGCAAATATTGCAGAGGGGGAAGCTTCTTTCAGATCACAGCCCCTTGCTTTACCAAGCACACCATGTGAAACAAGATAAAAGAAGAAAAAGAAACAGATAACAGCTCTGTCGTCCAAAACCTCGGGGTAAAAGACTTTTTTTTGAAAAAGCCAATTCCTTTATCGTCACAGAGAAACAGCACAGGTGTCCTGCTTCTCTAATTCAACATATTTACAGGACAAAATGCAATTGGCTGCAAAAACTGAAGGCAGACGATACCTGATGGTTTTGATCATGCTGAGGCCCATCTCAACACAGCAGTGGGCGTGGTCCTGCCTGGGCTCAGGTAGACCAGACACACAGTAGTAACAGTCTCCCAGGATCTTTATTCGTAGACAGTGGTGCTCCTGCAACAGAACAGGTCACACAGCAAACATTAACATACATGAGCATACAATAAATTCATTAAATTCACCTCATGACAGAAGAATACAACAGATGATATATACCATATGTGATCTAAAACAGAAAACACCAGAGCGAAAGCAGTGAAAACAATTTCCATATCTGGTCGTTTCTGCATGAACACGTCGGCTGTGAAATCCTGACTGACCGAGCGTGACAGCCTGAAATGCTTTTCAATCTAATATCAGACAAACATGCAAGTCTTACAGAGCGAATGGTGAATCAGTTATTCACTCTGTTGTTTTGAAGAATATATTTATTCGTCTCCTGGCGTCTTTATTTAGCTCTCATGGGGCTCTGGCAGCCCTGAGAGGCTGTCACAGAGAGGAAGGCCTCCAAAAAAACACATCCAGTCAGATCTGGGTTTGTTTCAAAAGACTTGTTTTAATCTGATCTGAAGATGGAATCAAAAGTTGGTGGACAGAAATCTGTAACTTTTAGCATCTATAAATCAAATTAACCACACTTTGTTTTCATAATCTTGTGTAGGGTTTGGAAGGTTTGGAAGAGCATCAAGACTTTAACAGAAGCCATATATAAACCACGCCTTCAGCATAACACTACTCATTAAAGATCCCATTAAAGTAGAGGCTTGAATGCACATTAAACACATTAAAACAAGACACTGACAACTGATTGGGTCGTTTCTGTACTCGCACTTGATTGTCCATCTGTAAGGTCAGTACTCAAGTAAGCTCTTTAAGATTTGAGCAATCTACGGCAGAATATGGACAATAAAAAAGTCTCCCTGAATCTTCTAATTGTTGATGTTTAAAGCTGACGGTTTTGTGAGTTTCGTGAGATCTCGCCAAAGTTTCTTAAAATATCAAAGGTTTCACACAATCTCACAAAAGTTTCTTGAGTTCTCAAGATAATTTTGCACAATTTTGCAAAGATCTTGAGAAAATTTTGTGAGATCTCATAAGAGTACATCTTTTTTTCCCAACCTTCAGATTTTTTATTTTGATTTATTTTTTACTCATGTCCCGTCATGGGCTCTGTACATCTGAGGTCAAAGTCAGAATCACTTACATGTGCGAGGCGGTCAAAGCGTGCAAAGAGTTCATTCAACATTCGCACCAGCTCCTGCGCCGACAGCGTCGTGGAGAGGTTTGTGAAGCCTTTAACATCTGCGAAAAGAATGCTGAATAAAATACGGAAATGTCACTTTAATATCCAGGTCAGTTCTTTAAAACCATTCAAATACTTTCAATCAGCTGGCACCAGTATTAGATTTAAGTGGCTGGTTTGAAACATGACTAACTGCAGCTAACTGCAGTTTCAACATCATTAATGAGAAAATTATCTACAGTTCTCAGAAAGCTCCCCTGACCAATCATGACCCAGAGCCTGACTGAGACTTACAGTATCAGTTTGACACTTTGGTAAAAAGACCTGATGTATATCATGCTCTACTGTGACTGAAGCTCAAATTTAAAAGCAACAATAGCCAGGATCTGATTTCTCTTTGACGAATCCTGTGTAAGAACAGCTTCCTAGAAACCAGGCTTGGATGTTAAAGAGGAAGCTGGACTGTACTGGGTGTTACTGGACACCACCAAGCCAATGTAGCCTCACAACAGTTTGTAAGATGAAGCACAAACTCTGAAATGTGATGCGTGATGTGGTTTTGTCAGAATATGTGAAGATCATGTTGCAGTTTTGGTGAAAAAGCTGCAGATGTTAGTGTCAGATTCAAGGGTAGGGTCAGGATTCAGTCCATTACAGACGACTGAATTTAGTTAACGTTCAGAAAAGAAAACAAAATGCCATCAGAAACATTTGTAGAAAAATACAGGATATGAACCTTTCTCACGGCACAAATTGACTTGTAAATGCAGAACAAGCACAGGTGGAACTGATGATACCACTGACGGTTTGATCCCAGGTGTTTCAGCTATGTGGGCTGATTAGACCTTGTCTCAAGACTCAGAATGACCTTAACTGACACCTCATGTTGCACTACATCTCCAGTAGCATGGTCTTGCTACGATTTGGACTTGATCCCTTAGATGAGAAATCTTACCATACCACAATATTATACTGACAACTGTTTTCTTCCAACAGTTTGTGTTTGTTCCTCTCGTGTTTCAGTCAGGGCCATAAATAAAATGTCTTTTCCATGCAGAGTTGGTGTGGAAGAACTTGACAGGCCTGACCTGACCTTAACCCCATCAACCCAACACCTTTGGGATGAGCTGGAGCACCAACTGTGAGCTCATTAGTGAGGCAGTGATTAGCTCGCCAGCTACAGTAATTTGCCAGCTATCTCTGCCAGTAGTCCCCGTGTCACTGCCGTTAAATCAACACAAAATGATACGACTGCGACTTTATAACGTCTCCTGAAATTCAAAGACGACTAAAATTCACTTTTACGGCTTTCTCACCACCATCCATATTTAATGTTTCTGCAGCTCCTCCAGTTCCTTTGTGTAGTTTGTATTGTAGATCCATCAACTCCAAAAATCAAGCATTTTTTAGTCTACACACTGAGTATAATACTGTCACTATATTGTCACACTAAACACTCAAATCCTGCTTACAATTTGCATATGGTATAAAATTGAGACACAGATTTACGACTGGATTTAGGCAAGAAATAAATCAAATAATGTGGTTAACAACCTCACCTGACATTCTCATAGCGGTGGATGTAGATTCTGTGAAACTGATGCTGGAGGTGTTCATCCTCTACATTTGTCATGTCGTTGATCATTTCCAAAACTACAAAACGTGGCAGGACTGATAACACCAGTCTCTCCTATGGGGAGGGGAGAAAGAGTCATATTAGTACAGCATCTCTTCAAGTCTGGGCTGAACAATTAATCAATTACGCAATTAAAATTGTGACCTTGATTCATTGCTCTGTGCAATCTCATTTCTAAGTGATTCTGCTGCGTTTTCATCAACTGAACGTGGTGAGTGTTGGTTTAGTTATACTAACGTTGACGTTTATCTAAATGTTTGTTACGTAATGATGTTGTTATGAAGCTAACGTTAGCCAGGTAACATTAGCTATGTAGCTACACAGCAAGTAGTTCAGTAAACAAGTGCAATTGACATATTGAAAAAAATCGCAAGAGAGAATCGTGATCTTAATTCTAAGCAAGAAAATCATGATTCTTATTTTTTCCCAGAATCAAACTGAAATCATTTGCTGTTATGGAGAGAGATATTCTACCAAGTCTTAATATGTTTCCAATACAAATCAACACCAGGAATTTTCTAGGATCATATCCCTTATTCTTCTTTCGCAGTGACACCTCTGAGATCTAACAATAAGTTCAAAAACGTTTTAGAATGAATAAGAAAATGTCAAGATTAAGGGTAAAAAGGAATTAAATGGAGACACAAGTCAAAAACACGAGCGAAAAAAGCTTGTAGAAACAAATTACATAAAGGTCTGTCTGTAAGAAATAAATTAAAAGATGACTCTGACTCTGCCAGCCTAAGCTTCTCGAGCAGGATCCTGCAAAGCCCCCAGGCCCTGCAGAAACACAACACAAGCAACCGAATTTGTCCTGTGTGTTTTTTTTACCACTTGGCAGAAGCAGAAACAGATTTGGAGTGGGAGAAATGCAGCATCCCTTTGTTATTTTTATTTTATTTATTTATTTATTCATTTTTGGCCCCTGGGATCTGCACCGGCGCCAAGCAACTGCCTCCTTCAGATACTGAATACATTAAAAACCACGACTCAAGTTTCTCTACCCCAGAAATCATGTGAGGTTATGTCAGCAGAGAACACGTTTAAAAACCCAGCTGGTCTCTGATAGTTCAGACCGACAGAGGGACCCGTCTAATACCTGGAAAGAATCCAATGGGGTTTGATTTGTTCATTCTACTCTAAATAAAATAAACTTGTTTCAAGAATTTTCTACAGTGATTTTCTTGATTTCAGTGGAGCTGATGATCATTATAAATGAGTCTGATCTGGAAATGAGTGAACATATCAAAACCCAAAAGAAGAATTATTTCTGAATTATTAAAAACAGCGACATCTTAAAGAATCTGCCTCTAATTCTTTCACTTTAGATTTAAATGTGTTTTATTTAATTAAATGTGACTTTATGAAAGAACAAACCAACGACAAGAACCAGCTGCTGAACCACAGGAAGGACTTCACTGTCTTTCCTCCTGAGTTTCTGATCACTTTATGTCGTGCTACGGTTTGTTACACTGCGACACGTTAGGTGAATATGACCTCTTCCTTTGGATCACGGTGCCGTTTAAGGACGATTTATCGCATTTTAACCGAAACTGTGATTTTAACTCGTGATTATTTTTACTCCTGACTCTGTTCCAGTGGTTTATCACGTCACATGTTGTCCCTGTGTGACAGGACAACTCGCCATTAACAATGGTCCATGAGTATACTTGTAAAATATCACATTTTAAATGAATAGCATATTTGCATTAGAAAGTCACGTTTTATTAATGTATAATATCTTAGTTGTGTCAAGTTATATCTAGGTGCTGTATTTATTTACGTTTGGAAATGGAAATGTAGTAATGCTGAAGTAATGCTCCATCACATGTTTATATAGTTGATACTGAACTGAAGCTGGACTTTTAAAAATGATACCACAAATCAAATCGCTGTCAGACCTGTGAAATCTGTCAGTTAAATGTGTAAAAAAGTGAAAATCGTTCAGCCCTGGTTCAGACTAAATGTCCAGCCTCCCTGAGGACTGAGTGAGGCTGCATGACGCTGTCTGAGAGCTGTGGAGAGGCTCTTCAGACCTCGAGCACAACCTCTCCATTCAGCCTGTGCCGTAACAGATACACATCTATCTTCATTCATTCATGTCGCCCTGAATGACAAACAGTCCAGAGATGCTGGAAGTCTCAGGTCTGGACTGGATCCACAGCTGGAGGAGCTGAGGCTGCCTGGACATCTCCTCTACCTGAATCTCTGTCAGCTGATGGTGTAAAGTGTAACTGTGTCAGGAGAGCAGGTGTTTGTGTTGTTCAGCTGCCTCTGTTGTTTTCCTGTCGGTATCTGTGCAGGAAAGCAGAGCATTGTGCCCCCCCCCAAATTAAGGTCTAGACAGACAAACATTTCAGTGGAGCGTTGCTAATGCTTCGGCTGCTGCGTTGCTACCAAACGCTCCGGGGTCTGGTGGTGGAGAGTCACTGCAAGAAATGTTGATCTTTTTCGTCTTGAATTCAGGAAAGTTTAGTTTCTAGTCTCAGAGACGTTTCATCGTGGCGTCACATCTGTCGATCAGGATGTAGCTGAGTTTACACACAAACTTTTAATCCCTTTAATGATCACAAAATGTCCCGTGCATTAAAAGCTACTTATCACAACCCAGTCAGATAAATATTATATATTAGTTATATCAGTTTTTGCATAATATGTTTACCCAAATCTCCACCTGAAGTTTGGAGGCTACGGTCATTTTAACACCTTAACTTTAACTCAGATTAACGAGGAAACTGAAACCCTCGATTTTATATCTTAACATTTCCAATCACCACAAGAACAAAAACAGTTGAGTTTAAACAACTCTAAACTCCTCTCTAAATGCATTTACTAATGTATTTTGAATGATATTTATATCCTAAAGGTAACTAGGGTTTCCAAAATTTCCAGTGAATTTCTGGAATTAATAGGAAAATATGAAGATTAACAGGAATTTACAGGAATCAATGGGAATTAACTGGAAATTTGGAGTCATTAATACAACATATCACATTTAACTGAGATCTTTTTATGCGATCGATCAGTATCAGCTCAGTATCTGTTAAAAAGTGACAAATTGTGACTTAAAGAACAAAGAATCACTGGTTTAAATACAAAAGTTCTCTCAAATTAATTAATGTCAAAGGAGTAAGTGTTTGAGTTGAACATTTCTTGCAGTGTGGACAGTTGACGGGGGGCTGTGGTGTTTGTGTTTGCTCCACTGGACATGGTCTCTGGTTTGGACAGCTGAGAGCCAGCGGACTCTGTGTCAGATTAGCTTTGAAAGTCATTAGCGCAGCTTGATTTTAGCCCGGAGCTGAAGCCCTGCAGCGGCTCACTGACTTCTTCATTCAGATTCTGTTAAAGGTTCACCAGAAAACACTTTGTTCCTTTTGTCCTGTTTTTTTATTGTCACTGGTGGAGGGTTTTCAGATTCAAATCAGTGCTTTTAGATCACATTTAATGACTTAAATGGATCCATATTCATTATTTGTGCTGCTGCACTTAACTGTAGGGGGTTTATTCAAAAACAATAAAGATCTGTTTCTTTAAAGATGCATTATTACTCTCACATCGCTGCTGTTTGTACAAAGTCTTTTTATTGGAGGGTGTTTACACACACTTTGAGTTTGTGGTTTGCACAATTGAATTAGTTCCAATCACAATTTCCCAGTCGGAATCAAAACAACAAGCTGAAAGACACTAAAACGCCCTGTGGAGCTGACACTACAGGTCCCTATGAGCAACCTCTGTCACATTACACACAACCATATCAATTAGAGCAGCTTCTGCAGCCTTTGTCTGCTTTCTGTTCCTGTTGCTGTCCTCAGATCACCGTCGCTCTTTAAAATCATACACAGTGTACTGAGAAGACACCAACAGAGAAGGCAGCTCTGTTCCTACAACATGTTGACAGAAATACCAGGCAATGATTGGTTCACATTAAGGCAATCTGCTCAGGCTGGGGGGGGCTCCTCCTCACTCTATTACAACCATCCCAGAGCTTATCAGAGCCGAACCCTTCCAGGAAACACGACCCTGTAAAAGCTTTTCTCAGAGCCTCAGCGTCCACTCCGCTGTGTAAACAAAGCTCACTATCTGTCACTGTGTGTGTGTCCGTGTGTGTCTGCTGCACTGGATCGATGCAGCGGCCATGTTGTTCTCCTCCCAGCGAGACTCATTAGCTGAGCTGCTAACGTTCGCTTCTGTCAGCTGAAATCTATCAATCACTTTTCTGCCTTTATCAAACCTCACGCTGAACAACAGGAAGTAAAAACACATCAGTCCACACATCACACTGTTAGATCAGATGTCATGACCGATGACATACTGTTTCCTGCTCCAACTTCTCTGAATCTCTTTTATTTGATGCTGCAGTGCATCTAAGGTTTGCTAGGTTAGCTAGTGAACGTTAGCACCCACTGGCATCAAACTGTGTTTTTCTTCATTCGTTTAAAAATAAGTTATCAACCATTTCCTCTTGTCTTCCTCGTCACGGTGAAAGCAGCAGAATGACACTGAATAGTTTTTTGAACTCAGATCTGTTCAAACAACACGGGACACAGCACGGCGACATCTTGAAAACAGGAGGTCTAACCTAGCACAAAATAGAATTAAAAGACAACACAAGCCGTGGACTCACCTGTCTCTGGTTTTCTGTCTCGAGTCGCAGTCGAGCCTCGATGCAGCGTCGCGTCTCCAGAAAGGCCTGACGCTGAGCCCGGTCGGACAGGTAACTGATGAATATCCCAGCAGTGTTCATACACATGAACAACACAGCCTGAGCCGCTACCTGAAACACAAAGAGACACACTGAGGATGAGATCACAGTTCATCAAACAACCAGAGAAAAAGACGACTTTTCTGTATTGTCTCTACTTGGAAACAAAAACCACACGATTCAGGATTCAGTGAGCTGTTGTACTACACATTTCCTCATGAAATCTTTTGTTCCAATGTTAGAGCTAAGATCTCACTTAAGATCGACTGCACTGTGCATTATAAAGAATCCTGAACACTGAACAGAGCTTCTTTCACGACCTCACGCTTCACTTCAGATTTAAGATGTATAGATTCATATAAATAAAATATAACCTCCTGACACTTGGTGACATGATGCAACATGAAAGAACAGTGTGTTCACTGTGTTCCAGACACATCGGACTCCATTTATGTTTGTGGTAATGTAACTTAAGCGTTATGCAGCCATTAATAATAAATATAAAAGAAGAATAAAGAGTCTTCTGTTTTATGTGTTTGCAGACAAACGGCTTCATTCATCCACAGGTGATTCGCCTCTTCCTGCATGTATCGAATATTCCCAGTACAAACTGTGATGTGGTTTGACTGGATGTCTTCTAGGCTGAAGACCCTGTCATGAATAATTGTCTAAGTCCTAATTCACTTTTGAAGGCATTTGACAAAACACATCAGTCTCATCAGGACATGAACTGAAGATTCAATGGCTGAGGGGAAGTTGTGAAAACTGCAGGAGCGCCACCAGATCGAGTTTTCTGGCTCAAATCCCTGTTTTAGTTCAGATTGTCTCATCTGCCAAAGTCAGGGCAGCGTGGTCTCGTTCGTAGCTTTATTACAACATGCTACATCTGGACCGTTGAAAGAACTACAAACCTCCGACCACGCTAACATTCAAGACCTAAACGTAAGCTATTAAACTTTTTAGGACTCTGTGGAAACCCTGCTAAGTTCACACGTTTTACTTAATTACATCAATTTCATTTACAGCGAATAGAAGTAGCTTCTGTGAGTTGTTCAGATCAACAACGAGGGAACTAAATGTTGCCATAGTTCACACGAAAGCTTTTTCTGTAGCAAATCAGTGAGAGTAAAGTCACTGCTAAAATAACCTGAACCTATAGTCTATACCTTACCTGCAACTGAACTGGGTCAAGATCAGATTAAAAATTAACAATAGGCATGTCTTTGTTGTGACACTGACGAGTCAATGAGCCAGGACGTCCATGGACAAGAGATGAGAACACAGAGATGGGGAACATCTGAAACCGGATCAGATGGGGATACAGAGTAAAAAGAAAAAAAACAGGTCACTGATTGTCATCAAACATGTGAAAAGCTCCTCTATTATGTTTTAACCGATCACCAGCCAATGTTCTGCAGCTGTGGAAAACTGCCAGAACTATGAGAAGTTAGACTCACACATTTTCTGTCACTGAAGTCTTTTTAAACAATAACTACGTGAAAAGCAAAGTTAAACATACAACTACACAATCTCCTACTGAGACACTTTCCATGGGAAGTTAAGATGGGGAATTTCAGAAATATTTCGAGTTGGAAACTTTCCGTGGGAATTAACAGGAATTAGCTGGGAATTTGGGGTAATATATACAAACTTTTTGTTTTGTCATCAACAGACATGCAAAGAAATACAAATTTTTAAAAATGAAATTTTGACTTTGACTGATTCTTTCATTTAACGACCAAAAAAAAAAAAAAAACATGGTGTTAGCTATCTTATAGTTAGTATATCTGATTTACCTGCTAGCTAACAGCAATTTCCAAACGTTAATCAAGGTAATGGTTCGTTTCATTTGGTCACATGTCGATGGCATCAGCATTGTGTTTTCCAGAAGCGTCAAATTTAACTTTTTATCCACTTCTAAGCCCCATTTTTAAAATATCTTGGTATATAATGACCTATACCTTATGACTACACACCTCTATGTTTTCACCTCATCTAAAAATAAGTCATTAAGTTTTAATCTTCAGTTCACGTTCAATCCAAACATATTTGTTTTGATCTTTGACTGAGAAACATGAATGAAAGAGAACTAAAGTTGTGGGCAAACGAATCAACTAGAAAGCAGGATTTCATATTTAAAGTTAATTTTAAGATACAAATTATTCAACTGTGTGAACATAACAGGTATTGTGAGAGCACAGTTTAGTAATTCAGAGCGTAATTTGTAAAGTGAGGCACAAATTACCAATTTGAGGGTAAATTTATCAGCCTCAGTAGATTCCTGCTCTGTAACACTCCAATAAAAACACATCAGTGACTCAGAAAAACACAGCTGTCCTCTTTAATTCTGTGAGAGATGACTTTATAAAGACAGAAAGCTTTCATCAGCCACGATCCTGTAAAAAAGAGCGGCTCGTTCCTACTAAACCGACAGAAAGCAGAGCTGATGTAACACTCTGCAACACCGCCGCCGTCCTCCTCAGCTGCATGAGGGATTTCACCCCCCCCCACACCCGGCCTGCTGGAGCTTTACATGACGCAAAGTGTTAGAACAGGTTGGCCGAGAGTTCAACACATCTCACAGAGGAAAGCCCTCAACTGCTTCCACCTCGCTGCTTCACACACTTCAAATGAGCCCGAGATGTGACACTGAACTGTTTTAGAGCCAAAATGGTGGAGAGCGAAACAGTGTTTATCTCCAGTTTCCTCGTGGGACGAAGCTCGTGTGAGAGTATGGGGAGTAATTACAGTCGCAGACAAGTCTGGACAGGTCCTGAGCATCTGCTACCACCGTCTACTGTATCTCGAAAGGTCACCAAGGACTGAGGCTTTATTGCCACACAAAAAAAATGCTCAAAGCAAATAGACTGTACTGCTACTACTGTATCTGCAGAAAGCTGATAGGGTTCCAGATCAATATGTGATGATTACTCACCCGGGTGAGGAGATTTCTGGGTTTTAAAACTCATCCTCTGACCCTGTACAAGCAGAGCTAGATTAACAGCCTCATGGCAAAGCGGGAAACTTTCCCAGGCGCCCCAGAACTCCAGGGGTCTGTTTGGGAATAAGCACCACAAAAGAAGAAAATGATCTCACATGATAAAAAGCCTTAAGATAGAGGGATCCTAAACTCTCAAAGAACAGGAACAAATAACTACACTGGTGATTCAGATATGTTTCCTCCTGCTCATCCCTAGCTTATGTGCTGCATTTGTTGGACTCAGGAAGTCCTTTAAATAATCAGCTGGAATAATTTGTCATCTTGTTCTGGCCTGGTGATCAACATAGAAAAACTGTACAAACTGCACAAAGAGAGGGAGAATCGAGGGTTAATATCGGCCCAGCAGCTCATGTTGGCTGTTTCCTTAAAGGGCAATAAAGCCACGCTCCAAAGACCTACTACTAGCACAACAAGACACAACTAAAATGAAAGAGATGGAAAAAAAAAACAATAAATAAGGACCATAAATTATTAGATAAAAGCAAACACAAACACCAGAACCAGAAACAATGCTTTTTATCTCAACCAGACTATTGACAGACTGGCAGATTTTCCACTGGACATTTTGGCCGGTGAGGATTTCATCTGTCGTACAACAACACATGATACCGGCCAAACGCTGGCTAATGTAAACTCTGATATCACTGTAGCATCAAAGGGTGTCCACATACTTGTCCACATAAACTTGTGTGTTTAGTTACAGCTCCGGAGAGTCTGTCTTTATGGTTAAATATTTCATAACTTTCCCTGAAAAAGACGTGTAGTCCAGACACCTGTAATAAAAGCACAGCCATGAGCAGCACCTTATCTTCCTATCTCCAAATGTTTTATTAAACCACTCATTTTTTGTTAGTCTGACACAAAAATATTAAGTAGCATCCACCAAAACATTCCCCTACTTCCTGTATTAATCATAAACTGCAGATTTATCCAGTATAAGCGATGCTTCCCAGGCAGACTGAGCTGTTCGGATGACAAACGTCGGTGACTCAGTGCAATTCAGCCTCTAAAGCTTAGAAAACAGCCTGTTTTCCAAAAATACATAAATGCCATGGCAGGTTTATTATTCCAGAATTTAGCATGGTGATATTTCTCCTCTTCACTCACTTTTGGATAAAAGAGGAGAAATATTAACACGAGGCACACTGTAAATCAAAGTGATGGTGATAGAATCTGCCCCTGTCCACTGTCAGTTTTTTGTTTTCTTTAAGGAGAAAATGCTTTCACTCTCACACTGGAGGCAGAATCGTGTCACCGCTGATAAAAACCTCAAACAGACAGTTCAGTGTCCTCCGTCGCTGAGAGAGAAGCTCTGAAGTGCTCCGCCACTGTTTTTCCTCTGCAGTGAAATTGCTGCACTAAGAGCACATTTCAAGAGGACGGGGAGAAAAAAACAGAGCGTGAAGAGGAGGGGATTTTCTGATTTCTGCTGCTCTCAACAGGCAAATGATTTGTGGAGAGAGAGTTGACATTTTATAAAAAAAAGGGCTTTCCCCAGCTGCCCAAAGGCCTTTCCACCGCTCCAGATCAGTGACGGTGTTAACTGAGAGGACGAGTCACATGGTCGGAGATGTGGATTGAGAATAAAGTAAATTGATTTATTTTATCTGAGACAGACATTTGATAAGCATTTACTCTCTGAGTAATTCCCCACAATGCCAGCGTACAGTGCATAAACTGATCCGCAGAGTTTCATTAAGACTCAACGATTCTGCTGCATTTTCATCAGGGAAACAGCTGCATCTAAACAAATGCTCCTATCATGTGCCGTAACACCATGTGATGTCAACTATTCAATGCATCAGTCATAAGACCATGATAACAATCCGCTCCGGTATCAGGAGAGTCCTACCTGCTGAGAGCTGCATGCTAGTCACGAGAACAGACACATCTGAAGTGGAAGCTATCTCTGTTGTGGCGAGTTAAAATGAACTGACAGTGTCAGCAGCCCGGCAGGAGAGACACGGTGTGTTGGATTTCATAACTGAGCTGTGAACAAGACGCCAACTTTACGTCTGCTTTTAAACTGTAATCTTAAACCAAACGAAGGATTTTTGTCATCGGACGTCTGGATTCTCAGTAATCAGACAAACAAGCTGAGAAAACAGCCACTCTTGACGTCCTGTGTCCACCCGAGAACGTTCCATGTTTAACATAAAACTGTTTTATTCATGTTTTTACTGATTTTAATCACTTGATCGGTTTGTTTTGGAGAGGAGGAGACCTGTGTGGATAATTCAGCTCCCAATAAAAACCTCCTGAACCATGAGCACTGAAAGAATCCTGACCTGAATACAAGCTAACGTAACAGCACCGGAAAAACAATGATTTTAACAAGAAACTACTTAAATCAATGTTTTTTCCTGTTTTATTAATCGTTTGTTTTTGGAGAGGAGGAGACCTCTGAGGATATTTCGTAAACACATACAAGTCTGTAAACATGTTTGGGAAAAACAGGTCAACTCAAAGACGTTTCAGTTTGATTTACATGGTCAAAAACACTGCAGACGGGGCCTTTAAGGGTTGATTCAGTGAGACTGTTTTAATATCCTCTGACGACGGTGGAGGCGGTCATTAATTCAGCGTAGGCGGGCTGCCTCCACTTTAAAAACTGCTTCAGGAAACACAGCATGTTACCAAAAAGAAAAATGTGTGTCTCGCATTCAAAACTGAATGTGTGTAGGAGTATCAGAGGATTTTTCCTTTAAGCTACACACACACATACAGAGCCATGTTTCTCACAGCCTTCTCCCCTGAGGCTCTTCACTGTTTCTGAGGAGCCTCCCAGTGCATTACGGTGTGTTACTGTGTTGTTGTGAATCTCTCCCAGGACGCCATCAGCACTGATTCAATTTCTTGGTCGCCCCCTCCCTGAAGGCCCCTGCTCCTCCCACGGAGACGAAAATTAAAAACCCCCATAAGCCTCGGCAGCTGTGACAGCTGTGGCGGCGTCCATGTTGTTTTGGAAAAGGAGCAGCGCCCGCCGCTCACCATTTAAAGGGCATCAGCACGGAGGCTGCGGCGCTCTCATTAAAGGAAAATGCCAGTGATGTGGATGTTTTTAACAAGGCCTCATTAAGAGCAGTGGGCCAGGAAGAGACACAGCTTTACAAACAGCTACATGGAAAATAATCAGGCAGGGTTAATAATAGTAATAATTATCATAATGTTTTTTCATTTGATTCAAGGGATGAGTAGTGGCATACAGTGCGACATGGAAAATAAACACACACATCTGTAGGCAGATACAAGTCTGCCCTTCAGATATCATTCAGATTTAAGCAGGAAAAAAAAACACCTACTCCTGACCTTGGGAACACACGACTCAAACCTCAATTTTTTCTGGAGCTTTCAACTCCCATGTAAACTAGGGCTGTCACTTCATTCGGTAAGAAGTTCATATTCAAGCTGTTCTGGTGCATCAGACCATTTGAAGCAGTTTGCTTCTGATCCAGCAGAGGGCGGTCTATCAGCTCGACCTACTGCAGACCTCCCACTAAGCTAACAATAATGCAGTGTCGTATTGTTACGAAAATTAAGGACAATAGTGGGAGTCGTCCTGAGAAGCAGTGTGTGGGTTCTACACTGTGGAACGTGTCATGAGTCATGAATAAGGTTTGTCGACTTTGTTACTCTGCAATAAAAAAATCTGCAGAGTCACCTGCTAGCTTACCAGCTTAGCTTAGCGGAAGCAGCACAGATGAGCAGAGCAGCAAGTTAATAAAGTAACGAAAATACTGATAATGTGTCCTGGCCTGTGCACGGAATCACCCACTACTCACTATAAAGTAGCCATTTTGTAGTGCTGTCCAAATGTACAGTGAGAGTTACTAAACCCTACATACTGAACTCATAGTATCCCACAATGCACTGTGAAAAGTGGTGAACAACAAATGGTCACTAGCCCAATTATATCCCATCATGCATTGTGTTTGTGCTGTGAAAGAGCACAGAAATGGCCCAAAGGCAAGTTTTATATTGAAAGATCTTTGAATTTCCTCGTCGTTGAATTGTTCTGAACAAAGTGTAATTGTGCGAAAGCAATTAACGTAATTAACGTGAGAGAAAACAACGTGAGTAGTGTCTGAAAGTGTGAGTGATTTCAGACAAAGTCCTGGTGTCATATTTTGATGTGACGGAGGCAAGAAACTGCAGAATAATTTGTGAAAGTCATCATTTAATACAGCAAAATAAAACGGGGGATACCCACCCAGCATCAGTATTTCAGAGCATCAGTTACTGGAGTTATCATATTAAATTCACAGAGCAGACTCTGCACAATTACAGAGATACTCAAGGAAAAGGACTCACAGCAACACCGCCAGGCTTAAAAGCTGTCGGGCCACCTCAGTTTAACCTGCTCTTAGTATCTGATGACAGCTGTATGAAAACCTGTGAGAGGAGCAGCCGGGCTGAGAGCGAGCAGAGCTAAAAAACCTCCTCCCCCCTCGATGCTGCTGCCAGCGCTGGTCTCTGCAGAAAACACTCCTCTGCCAAACGGAGGGATTTTACTGTGTGGCTCTGAGGTACAGAGGAGGAGAGCGAATGATTAACTCAGCTTCACACGCTCGGTTATCTGCCGACGGACTAGATGAAGGTATTCCAGAGTCAACACGGGCCGTCAAAAGATATTACATTTTAAATTTAACATGACATGGACGGCCTCAATTAATAATTCATAACCCGGGTGCAATATCGCTCTGATGTTTGCAGACAGACGTTGTAGAACTGAAGCTGTGTGTTTTCTACCGGTCATGGTCACTGCCTCTGTTTTCTTTACATTAAACCTTTACATCTAAAAGGAATCAACCTTATCTAACTTTGATGAATCTGATTTATAACCTGGACAGGACCTCAGTCTGTCACATGAAGAATAAAGAAGACCACAAATCTAACAGCTCCTGCCAGTACAAGCCTTACACAGCACTGGGTATCAGTAATTAGCAGAATTAAACAAGGATGTTCCCAATCTGCTAAACGACGATCGGCCAAATAGAAGCTGATGTGCTTCCAAATTGTGCTTATTTTAAAGTTTAGATGATGTTAAAACTGCTGTCTAACCCAGTGAATGACTGACTCGATTAATAATAGTGTGCGTCATCTGAGCTGTTTTGGGTTAAAACAGTCACTTTGCCTCAGGTTAAAAAAAACCTCCACAGAACTGCTACTACATTTATATTTCAGTGTTTTGTTAATGGTCTGAAGAGCATTTTAAATCCAGTTTAGAAAGACTCTACACAAATATTATCAATGCTACACTGTACACTTCTCTTGCATATATTTTAGCTGCAGAATAAGGAATTATCCTGTCTGTAAAATCACCGACAGACTTATTTTTTCTCCAACAGAGTCCTGCAGGGATGCACAGAACTTATTTCAAACATTCAACCAAAAACACACTGAATTTGAAGGAGGAGGGAACCAGGAGTGCTAACATGCTCACGTGCTAACGTGCTAATGTATTTCCGAGTAGGTCTCATTCCTGTAGCACTTCGTATGTTTGTTTCCTCTTAAATGTTGAAAAACCCTTAAAGGAACCTACTACAGACAAAGTAGAGGAACGACTAACTGTAATTTCGGCTAGACTTTAGGCTAAGGACAGATCATGGTCTTGGATACATACCGAACTTCCTGACCTTAAACTAAATAGCCTCAACCTGACCACACCCGACTGTGCAGTACATCAACAAACTACTTCCTGGATTGTAAAAAAAAAACATTGTAATTGAACAAAATCTAGTTTTTTTTCCTCAAGATGTTTTTCTTAAAATGTACTTGACACAACAAATGAATTAGATATAAAAGCAAAATCTAAATTTAGAAAAAGATTTGCATGAGGAACAAAGCTGGACAAAGTATCCTTAAATAACAGTATTTACTCTCACATTACTGCATTACTGGTGATCCCTCTTGTATTCAGTCAACATTTTGTCAAAGTGACTGTGACAGGGACAATAAAAACTACTCCAGCTCTCCCAGTGACGTAAAATCTTTTTTTTCTTCCTGTGACACAGATCCTTTCCGTGTGAAAATCAAAAGGTTATATTCATTTACAACCCTGGACCACATGGATGTGCGCTCCAAATCTGAATCCCATGACACATGGCCTAATTGCAGCTCGTTACCACGACAGTATCTGATGTCATTCAGCTCAGACAATCTCAGTTTTTTGGATCCTCAGTCGTCATTAATGCTGAGTTCAGGTGGGAGCAGTAGGAAGGGAACACATGTTGACAGCTCGGTTGCTAATTGGGAAGATAGATCAAAGATGTACTGTGTTTTTTACTCAGGATGTGTGACTTCCCAGGTACTTCAATAATACTACAATAACGTTCTCTGATAACAAAAAAACACACCATACAACACCAGACCACAGCTTTCTCATTCTCATTCTCATTTCAGCACCACAAAGGTTTGAGCTTTTTGTGAGCTTTTACTCAGATAGGTCTGATATCTGCTTGTTCAGTCGAGAGGTCACGTGATGACTTCTGGGTCCAACTTAACAGAATCTCGTGCTGCGTCCCGTGTTGTTTGACCAGATCTGAGTCCAAAATACAATTCAGTGTCTTTCTACTACCTTCCTCATGTTGAGAAAGAGAAGGGGGAATGGTTGTAGTTGATAAGTTTGAATTTTCAAGTGAATAAAGTCTGACACCAGCGAGTGCTAATGTTAGCTAGCTAACACACGTTTTCCCCTGATATAAGCTATGGGCTTTTTTCATGTTTCGGTTGTCAGTCCTTTTCTGTGCTGCTTGATGATTCGACATGCAATTAAAATGCCCATCCCTAGTTCTGATTAGTCTGTGTTAACAATATGATGATATCCGTACGGGAC
The DNA here is from genome assembly GCF_001640805.2 of Lates calcarifer. NCBI lineage: Eukaryota > Metazoa > Chordata > Actinopteri > Centropomidae > Lates > Lates calcarifer. Next base: position 1,945,577 of record NC_066836.1, on the reverse strand, counting down.
TTAAAAAGAAAGCAGCCTGTAGAACAGCGTATGGACTGTAAAGTATGAACATTAAGGAGATGACAGGCTGATTTGACATTAAAATCATATTCACTTTTCCACATCAGTCTGAAAGCAGCCTCTCTTGGCATCTCCAGTTATCACAGCTCGGCTGGTTCCTCAGGCTGGATGTGTAAATTGGACTAACGAGTAAGACGACAACTGAGCGTCTGCAGCAGCAGCAGGAGGAGGAGGAGGAGGTTCGTGTTGCTGCAGCTCATTTCAAACACAGTGATGAAAACTGAGATGTTCACCAATATGTTCTGAATGTGTCAACAGAACAACCCCCGATGACAAAGCGCTGGATTAGCAGTGCGTATCATCTGGGTCACTGTACATGCTGCAGATAATGTATTTTTAGTGCTCACTGTCTGAATGCACATTTTAATCAGAGAGAGGGCGACTGAGGCCGATAAATCAACAGGAGGAAACCTCTGCCAGCTTCTACACGTCAATTTAACAACACCTCGCTCAGAGGTTTAATGTGTTAGTAATAATATAATACGTTCTGCATGATTTTCACTTATTTTCATACTTTTATGTGTTGAGTCTCAAGTCCCCAGTGTTTGAGTCCAAGTCACCAAAGAAGAGTCTGAGTCGAGTCTCTATTACCTGAGTCCAAGTCATGAAGGTTGATTCTTACTCTAAGTACAAGTCTGAGTCATTAGCGCTCAAGTCCAAGTCGAGTCACGAATCCTGAAAATTCCTGAGAGTCCAAAAGAGGACATAATTGTCTAATTTCAGATAAATTGTTTACGTTTGTGTCTCTAAACAAAACAAACAGAGGTGAGTTAAAGAGAAAACCTTCCTCGGCGCAGAGCTTCGTTACCAGAGCTCAGCAGCCTCTCAAACAGCGACCTCTGAACTCTGACAAACCTCCTCTATGTCCAACAGAGGATCCAGCGTTCATGTGCTTCCCCCTGTTGTGGCCTTTGGCGAGGCTTCTCCTGAGCATGTGATCTTGACATTTCCCCACAGCTCGGCCTGCAGCTCAGCAGCATGCTCGTCTCTTTAATGTCACTTTATGGATGTAGCATCTTGTTTTTTCCCCCCTCTGAGCGAGAAGCAGGAGGAGAAGCAGAAAGCAGCCATTGTGGTGAGCTCCATCAGCTCTCTGTGTGGTGGTAAACAAGTTTGATGGATTGCTGCCTGAATGCACAGAGTCACCGAGTGCTGACGCATACATCTGACTGATATGTGTTTTCTACTACATCGTCTTCTGTTCCCTCTCACTGTATCAGGGTTTATCAACATTTTTCTGAGATTTTTCTGGGATACATCGTGTTGTCTCAAAAATATTTTACACATACAAAGTCAAATTAAAGTCACAATAAGTAAATTCTGAACCACAGTTTTTTGCCTCCTATATTGGCAGAAAAAGAGAATATAAGGATTGTAGTAGGACCTTTGGTGTGGAAAACACAAAAGGTCTAAATCAACATAGTTCAACAGCACTACAAACTACATCCTCCAGAAAGATCATACAGCTGAATCAATACCACTCGAAAACTGTCAACAAAAACTGAACATGATAACCTTTATAACATCTCTGAATCCACCTGATTTCTAAGAAACACCTGATCACTGAGAAACAAGACAATGCCTGTTTAAATAAGACGTCATGCTGTAGGATATTTTTTGCAGCCTTGGTTCTTGAAAAGACGAGCTGAGGGTTATTCCCTGAACTGTGAGGGCAACAGATCCCTGAGGACAGGTAGCAGCTTTAGCACAACAGCCTGTAGGGGAAAAATCTGTGATACTGTAGCTGCTGAAGACCAGTCCTCCCAGGAGATGCTCAGCAGACAACAAGCAGCTACAAGCCTCAAGAACATGAGCTGCACTGTCCAGTCTGCTCTGAGACAGCAGTAGTATATGCAAACACAGGGAACAGGTGGGGTTTTCAGCTTGGAAAAGCCACTGTCCACTACAGACACAGTTGGACACCAACTGTGTGGAAGTTAACATCAGCCTGGTTCCCCTCACAAAAAGCCAATGGAATGTTTTCATTGGGTTTTGGATTATTCCAGAAAATAAACTGTGACTGACTAAAGTTTCTGTTCCTTCCAGAGCCACTTGTACACCTGCCATAATAATCCTAATGATAAAACAGACAAAATACATTTAGATGTCCAGAATCAACAGAGTTCCTCTGAAAAGCCGTCTTTAGAAGAGTCAAAAAAATCCAAAATCACACTTGTCCCGGTCTAAAAATGTCCATTAGTCTCTGCATCTCTGTGGTTATGAAACATTTGGCTGTGACAACGCTGCTGTTTCTACCGACTCTGACGCTCTTCTAAAAGCTAATGGTTTTCCTGCTGCCGGACTCTTATCAGACGTGACAGGTAGTCGTCATCGTGTAATACCAGGGTGTCAACCTGCACACAGCCCGCAGGCAAATTCACGGTCAGCTTGGCAATTTCATTGGCAAGTGTCAAACTGCTCTGTTTGGATCCAGTGTCATTCTCTACGACTCTCTGCACTTTCACCACTTTTACGAGACAAACTAATGCTTTAATGGAAGTATGTGTCCACAAGAAGCCACAAGAGCAGTGCTATTTCAAAGAATATCTGTCACATCATGGTTACTACAGTGGACTGCTGTTAAAAAGCAGTTTTCTTGTATATGCATGGGTTTTGATGGTAGAATTGCACATCAGTCTCCAACACAAATTTCTCAAAACCAAGATGCACAACAGATGGCCAGAAATGCTGAGCAGCTCGAGAATATCCTGCCAATCGTTCTATAGACGGTAACATCTAAGGAGTAATACTATAGTTAACATTTCCAAATATTGATTTTATAATAGGAGGAAATTACAATTAATCATCCGTCCAATAGATTGAACATCATGCATCGCTGGTTATATTTCAACTACATTTCATATTATTACTGTGACAAGATAAGAATAACGTGAATTATTTTTTCACTGTCAGTAACGGTCAAAAACCCAAGGATATTCAATTTTCAATAACAGAAAATGAACACATGAGAAAATCATCAGATTTGAGAAACTGAATCCAGACAGGTTTTATAATATTTGCTTGAAAAATGACTTCTATGTTACTTGCTGGTCCATTTAATTAATTAACAAATTATTTCAGCTCTTTGTGAAACATGAACTGAAACACCAATTTTCAGTTGTAGACTTTAACAGCTTTTTTTTTTTTTTTAAACTCAGAGCAGCAGGAGGAGACAGAGCTTCAGGGTCGGACTAAAGGCTAGATGACTGTAAAATAACAGTTTTTGATGGATAAATCAATACAAGACGCTGACAAGCTGGCAACAAACTGTTTGAGACAACATTTAAAAGCTTCAATTAAAGTCTGTGGTCTTTGTTTGTTCCACAAAGTTTGTCCCTGGTGGCCACCATCCAACTAATAGCCAATTAAACCAAAGCAATCTCCTGTCTGTCTGTGATTCTGCTCTGCCACAAAACGGTCATCAAAACAACTTTTACACTACATTGTTGTTAATATCACATAAACTGGTTTATGTTTGTCATTTCCACGTCATCACACATGAGCTCTTTCTTGAATCTTTCATACTTTCTGTAAGAAATGTTTATAATTTAAGATACAATTCAAGTCAAAAATTTTTCATTGTGCTTGAATACAGGCGTTGTTCCTCCATTTTTTCCCAAGTACCTGCTGTTTTTCCACATTTCAGACAGATAACAGTAATCCAACAGTAATCTCATTAAACGCTGACCCCAGAGGAGAGTGGCGAGCGCTGCTGGCTGGCGCCTGGTGCTATGAATAGATTACCGCTGGGGGGTAATCCTGTCTGAAATCATCCTCAATGTGAAGAATAAGCCGAAAATCACCCTCACTCTGAGCTTAAACCGTCCCTCAATATGTTCTCAGTCTCAAACTGGACAAATGTTGCATATCAGACCCACTTTAATCTGTGAGGGTGAACACACAGGAAAACTAAGGATGACGTTCTCAAGAGTGGAAAATTCTCCAGAAAAAAAAGTTTGGAAAATAATGCTCAGTGGAAAGTTTCTACCCTTCAGTTTCGGAAAACTGCTCCTCAACCTCCTTTAGATTCTAGAAATCTGTTTTGGACAAATAAAACTATGGGGTTCGGGAAAAAATTGATTCACTTACTTGATTTCAGTTATTATTCACACTAAATACAGCTAAAAGCTAACAGTTAGCATGGGAGCTAGCCAGTTAGCCTAAGTTGCTGAACCTTTTTCCAGCCCTAAGTATTGTCTTCAGATACTCCTTTCAGACCCAACAACCTTTACAGATAAGGTTTGGCAGCGACTGGTGTCCTGTCTTAGATAAATATATAAACCAAATAGATCACGAAAGACTTGTACACACTTCCAACTCCTCTCCAAAGAGCAAGGGATCAACACCACTGACCTCAGGCAGGTAAGGGAGAATTAAAGACAAGGAAAATCTAATGGTTAGAGATGAAGATGGATGGATCTCTGAACTGACACTGCTGATGCTGAACACGTGTCCCTGCAGCCATGAACCCAGTCTTTACCTCGTCAGAGAGGTCTTGAGGTCTTGGGGACTTCCCACCACGCCGTCCATTAAAACGGAGGCAATTTGTGTGAGATAATCAATACGCCTCAGCCTTCAACCTCCCGACCCCGGCCCCCAGCCACGTCTACAACAAACTATGTGGAGGAGGGAATACAGATGAAGCAAACAATCAATGGTGGTGTTTTTACGCCTATACAAACTCTGGCTGATCTACTTTGACCAGTGAGTTTCTGAATTCGACTCAAGATCATGTTAATTAGATATTAAAAGCTCCATAGTTCCTCTCTCTCTGCTTCTTATATTTTTGATCCTTTAATCCTCTCAACTTTCTGCACAAAAACTCATCTGATCTTCGGACCAAAAGCTTTTAAAAATTTCACAGTCCAGGCTCACAACAAAGGAAAATGTGATTTTACAGCTGAGCTGATCATCCATTTTAAAAAACCTTCAAAACCCATTCAGTTTGGCACATTTATTACTTAGTTTTACACTGAATTCCTGAGTTTTGCATTTTACTTTCCTGTACAATTATAATTATTCTGATTATAGTTTAGTCTAGTAGTATAGTATGCCAGATTAATTAGTTAAGTCATTATTAGCAGAAGACGAATTAAAACAACAAAGATATTTCAGTCTCATAAACTAGTAATAAAATAATATTAATCATATTAATGCTAATAAGCAGTCAAATTCATCTAGATCTTTTTTACTGTGTGTTTTGCTTCTTTTTTGGTGAATTACATTTAAAATATGAGTGTAAGAAGGTGGACAGTCTGTAACCATAAGACTAACTGTAAAAACTGTCATTATGCTTTACAAGCTACTGCAGGAAAACAAATAAAATAAACCACTTGTCAGATAGATTTCATTAAAAGAGTCCCTCATTACATAATTAAAAATGTAACCCAGTAAACATTCTGTTTCCTAAGACATACTAGCTTTTATGCAGAGACAGGGTTGTGCTGTACATCCAGGTTTTCTTGCAACATCTTTCATAATTAAAAAATAAAGTCTTCCAGTTCATTCTAGTTATTGTATTTCTCACAAACACCTGGGTTTGTTTCAGGTCATTGATTGTGCAGCAGAAATGCGTCACAAAGACATTGACGAAGCACATTTCCCCTAAAAAAAACCTCTATGAGGTTGTCAAATTTATGCCCAAGAGTTCACATCAGGGCAGTTAGCCATCTTATATTTACCTGCTACAATACAATGACCAGTAATAAGGTTCTGTCAGCAGTTCAGTGAACGGGACACAAAGAGAAGCTTTCATTGAGATGAATGTCTGGCTGCCCAGGCCAATAATGGAAGAGGAAGAGGAGTGTTAAGTCAGCATTTGGCGAGTAGAAACTGAATGACTTGCAGGTAACTTTGGAGGTCAGTCACCACTGCTGAACATGCCGGATCAAAACCGTTTACATTTCAGGAAATTTAGACTTTGACGTTTGAGAAAAAGCAACAGAGGAGTAAACGTTAGTGAGACAAGGAAAGAAGAAGGTGGAGAAAACCTTCCTTATTCCCTGGAGGGAAGTGGCTTCAGTTAAACTACGCCAGGTGTGATTTATCAAGTCAGAACACTCCTCTGGCACTAAAACTCTACAAAAAGGTTTAAGAGCCCAAGCAGACAGCAGAGAGAGGAGAAAATGAGCCACTTCATGACTCCTTCTTTTTTTTTTTTATTGTTTTAGAGCCCAGACTTGGGCGCTGTAATTCTCCCAGACAGACGGTTTCATTTGGCCTCATAGAGGACGAGGCCGGAGGAATAAACATGGTGACAAATGGAGACCGCCATGGCCAAAATGCCCCTCAGCGAAGTTTGTGATGGCAACGAGCCAAACACTAAATCAACTCCTCCATTCACACAGAGCGTGTGTTATTATTTAACACATATTATTCTTTGGCATTTGCATAAAGCTGAGAAGCAACGTGGTCTCTCAAACAATAAAACCATCCAACCATCCAACGTTTTAATGTAACCTGGAGGAACTGTTGAGGTTGTACCTCCTTGTTAAGTTGCAACGAAAATACTGTTTCCGGGTCCAACTTTGTGTCCCGTGATGTTTGAACAGATCGGAGTCCAAAAACTATTCAGTGTCATTCTACTGCTTTCCATGGGACAAGAAAGAGAAGAGGAAATGGCTGCAGTTGCAAGTTACAATTCTTATACAAATGGAGGAAAAAAGTCAGACGCTAACCTAAGTAACGTTAGTGCCCCCCAGTAAAAGCAGGTGCCCGTTTCTTGCTATTAGCCCTCATTTTTGTGTTTAGGCTGTCAGTCCTTTTCTGTGCTGCTAGATATGGCTGGCTATTTTCACCTTAGCTGGGCAAAGATAGCTGGGCCAAGATCATTAGCATCACTCATTCGCCTTAGCTTGGCAGCACAGGACTGACAAATGAAACACAGAGATGTGGGAAAATAGCAAGAAACACCCTGTAAAACCCATAGCTTATATCAGGGGCACCTGCTTTGACTAGTGGGTGATAACCGCTAAGCTGCTGGCATCAAACGTTGTTTTTCTTAATTTGTTTAAAAAATGTAACATGTAATTCAGCTGCAACCACTTCCTCTTCGCTTTCTCATCATAAGGAAAACACTATAATGACACTGAATAGTTTTGTGGACTCAGATCTGTTCAAACAACACGGGACACAGCACTGCAGCATCTTGAAAACAGGAGAGCCTCGGAGAAGTTGGATCTGGAAACATTTTCATTGGTCGTCATGTCACGACTCAACAAGTGTATAAAACCCTTAAAAAGTTTAAATTAAAATGGGAGCACATCAGAAAACAGGAACACGTCTTATTAAATATGATGATAAGAGCTTCTAAAAATCAGGGTACATTAGTACGAAGGCCTGGTTCTCTGTAAAGCTGAGGCACATGAAAGCCCTGAACACTCCTTGAGAGTGTACAGTACTTACACCAAATCTTCTGGGTACAAAATAAATATTTCGTGAATGATTATATTATATTTGGAGGAGGCTTTAATGATATTCCAGAATTCTTAAATTACATGCTTCCCCACTTTAACAGTTAACCAAGCACTCGTCAGAAACATCTCAAAGATTTTAAAAAAAGATATAAAAAAAAGAAATCATGTTTGGATGGTTAAGTTGTAATAACGCCTGCTGTTTTCTAAATGGATGAAAAGTGTTCATTTCCTGCCCCGATTTCGGGGTTAATACACAACAGAAAGAATGAAAATGAAGGACGGTAAAAGCTTTTTCGTCTGAAACAATTTTTGGAAATGCCTGGGAGGTCGCGGCATAAAAATGTCACTGGAAAACTCTGCCCTTAAAAGCTCAAAAAGCTGCGGTTGATGGCCCTTATCCTTCATTAAATATTAAGAGCGGCTGAGTGCAGTGTCTGGTAACAGCAAGATTGTCCGAGATCAACCGCATGAAACCGGCGCGATGGAGGAGGGTGAAAGAGAGGTAAGGAGCTAAAGGATGGAGTCACTGATTCGTCCCTCTGCGCCTCCTCCCCGTCCTCCTTCAGAAATGATTATTCATGGAGCTGAGTCAGTCGCTCGCAGAGGAAATGTCTGCAGAGAGAAGCGGCAGATAGACGTCGTCTAGATGACAATTGGGCCTTAAAGGTCACCACGACTTCACATAAACTGTGCCAGGATTAACATGGCTGCCCGTCACTGTCATCGTACTCAGGGGTTTTAGGAAGCAAAAATTCTGCCTGGTAACAAGTGAGCAGAGACCACAGGGATCAGTCCAACTATATGTCATGAAAGACACAAAACAGTTGCTGCACACATCAGAAATTATAGGAAAATTGCAGGTTTTCTTAATTAAGTAACTGAGTGCGTCACATGAGAAATTTAAGAGTCCAAAACAGATACTCCTGACAATGAAGAGAACTACAGATTTTTGTTTTGTCTTGTCAAGAAATGATTATAAAACAGCTTTTCAAAATGGGAATCTGAACATCTACAGTTCAGCAGCAACTGGTCAAAACATCATCCACAGAGAAAGATCGTGTAATGGGACTGATATCTGTCAACTGCATCCTACATCAACATATGAACACCCTATGATTGAAAGCTCCAATTTCTTTTGATCGTCAAAAAGGTCCAGATGAGTTTCCTGGTGCTTTGGATTCTATCACATGGTCTTCACTAAGACTGTACTAACACTGGTACACGCTCCACTCAAAAAGAATATATGTTGTAAAGAATGAAAATGTAATTGATTTGTCATAAAATATAAAATAACCCCCATTTTAATCATAAGTTTGGACAATACAGTATTTTTTATTTTGCACTGTAGTCAGTTGAATAAGACAATAACAGCAACAGATTTTATTTTTGCATTTTAACTAGAATTTAGTTTACAATAAGAAAAATGTAAGAAACTGGGTTTTAAAAGAATAAATAATAACTTTAAGATTACTTCATAACATATACCCATAGCTTTATTACGAATGTACCGATCGGTGAACCCTGTATCGATTATCGAACTGAATCGTGAGTCGATCGGAGGAGAACAACTGTATCTGCTGATGAAGATCCTGCTCTAAAAGCTACAAAATGGAGATTAAGGTGAGCTCCTGCCAAAACAACCTACGCCATGTCTACGCTTAAAGTTTGGTTAACCACGTTTGCTTGGTTAAGATGAGAATTATTGTTTGTCAGGGTTAAAAGGCACCAATACTGATTGTTACTAACGGAAGGGATGCAGACAGCAATTTGCATCCATGCCTTGTCACATGATCATAGAACGTAACGTCATTTTAATCGTTCAAACCAATGACTGATGGCGTAATTTTTCTGGTGACAACAGCCTCAGCTGATCAGATTAGTCCTGGTTCAATAAATCAGATGGAGGGCAGAGCCAATGCCGTCCCATGAGCCACCGCTGGCACCAGATGAATACGCATCTCTATTGTTAACCACTCACACAGTAAAGGACAATCACTAAACCTGATTTACTTCCAGATGCAGCTGTGAGAATAAACACATATAAACACCTGAAATCTAAAATGCAAATGAAGCAGAGACGAAGAAGACGTCTTTGAAGAGACAGTACTGTGATTGGCTCGCAGCAGTGGAAAACAGCAAAGCCTTTTTAACCTTAAAATACACAAAACATTTATTTCAGAGTGCACTAAAGGCATAAGATTGAAAACACAGGCATGTAGTCTTCCTATCAAATCCACAGTTGGCCTTTTTTTCTCTCTCTCTTTCATTTCCCTTCTATCTCCTCGGTGCAGCCGGTGCTCTAGGTAAGCCGAATTTGACCTTGAAAGAAAAAGCTGCAGCGAGCTTGAAGAACGGTGGCTAATCGGCGGGCGCGAAGCTCTCGCTGTGTGTTTCTATGTGCGGGTGTGAACAGAGGGGAAGAAGATACAGTGCTATTGACAGTTTTATAATGCTCTTAGCATCACGGGAACAACACATGCATTATCACACACACACACACACACACACACACACACACTCCTCTCCGCTGCCCAGAACCACCTAATCTGCTATTTACGGATGCCTCTGTTTATTTAACAGCAACTAAAAAAGGCTAAGTGACTTCTACACAAAGACAGCCGTCAATACAGCCATGACTGACAGTGAAAACCAGGTCTATTTGTAGGTCTTTTCAGGATGGAAAATAAAAGCAAGTAACGGGTCAATATGAGCTTATTGTTTAGGGAGCTAGACGATGGGGTGTGATCATTTTAAAGGAAAAAAGCAACGGTCAATATTGAAGCCTTCGAAAGGGAGGACGGAGACAAAAGGGATGTGAGGGCCAACGGGGGCCCTGAGATGCTCTAAAAGAGACGAAGCTGGATCGATGGAGGCTATTCTGAGTCTGACAGGAAGAATCAGGCTCAGAGACAGAGAGCGAGTCTGGATACAGGTCTTAAATGATGAAACACAGGGGCGTTTAGGTGGATGTTCACTACACAACGCAGTCCGGGTATAAAAGTTCTGTGTGAAGTAATCAAACCTTTGTGACTTCAGTCATCAATATCCCTGATTTACTGCATTGTAATCAGAAAAAAAAAATGCATCAATCTAAAATTCTAATCTAAGAAATGGAAATGTGATATTTTAAAAGTGGATTTTCAGCCAGCAAATACAGCACAGTAACAAGCTAATGAAGACATGTTAGCATGTTAGCACTCCCAGTTCCCTCACCTTGAAGTCAATGGGTTTTTGGTTAAATGTCTGAAATAAGGTCTGTGGTTTTAACACAGGCTCAAGACATTTTCAGGTTTTATTCTACAACATAAAATGGGTCAGTAAATCCCCCACTCCTGATGTTTGAAGCTTTTACGTGTCTTAAAAAAGGCGGTTGCTAACGAGTGTCTAAATGAGACTACAGAGGTTGTCGGGGACGTTAACATGAAAACCCATCTACTCACCAGTCCACCTTTACAGCCTTGTTGTGTTTCTACTCACGCTCTTTCAAACTCTCACTAACTTTCTAAGAAGAAAGGCTTTTGTAGAAGAGCTCAGAGCTAAATGAAATGACCAGTTGGAAGCTTAGTGGTGGAGACGTTGACGTCATGTGACCGTGGTGTAGTTGGTTTATAGCCTAACATTAGCTTCTTACTTCTGGAGGTTGGATTTTGGCTTCAAACATCAGAACAGTAGTATTTTTGAAGATTATCTTGCTGAATAAAACATTTAAGTACCTTATTTTCAGCAATAATCCAAAACCCAATGGAAAAAATCTCACTGGCTTTTTGTGGAGGGAACCAAGGTGATGCTAACGTGGGCTACAAAAATACATCATCCCTGCACAAGTAAAACTGATTTCATTTCATGGATTTTACATTTAGTTTTTTCCCAAAATCTAAGTTTGCCCAACAAATACTTTCATTGAATTTCATTTAAAAGTATACATTTTGAAGATTAAGACCTGTACTTGGCATCTGATGACTATATTTTCAACAGGATCTGCTGGACAGATTTCTTGGCAGAATCGTCTAATCTTTTACTTTTCATTAGTGTTGTAGTTGGGTTTACACATGAGCTGCCACGGCAGTATTGGTGGCCGGTCTGGTTTTGCCTAAAATCCGGATTATAAGACTTCATTCATGTGTCGTCCATGCATATATACAACTAAAACGTGACAGATTATGTCTGTAAAACACAACAGTATGACCTCAAGTTTCACTCACCACAGAATTGTAACTGCTTCATAAAACAAGCCACTTCCTGTCTACACATCCAGTTTAACTTGTGTGATTATGCATATTATATATTCGCCACATCCTCAAGTAAACACAATTAATAAGAGCAGATTAGCACCGCTTGAGTCCAGGATGTTTAATTTCACAGCGAGCCCGGGTCCTCCTAACCCCAGGAGTGCAGTATGAGCCATCCTAATCCTCCGCCTTACCGCCGCCGTCCATTCAGCTGCACATACACGCCACAACCAACCCCTGCTCGCATGTCATGGCAGCCCCAAATTAAGACGGAACATGTAAGGCGCTGATCTCGGAGCGTTTTCAGGTTGACTAGTACCAGCACGCGATGCCAAAATAATCCCTCCCCACCCGCCCACAGAGTTTAATACTGCCGAGCTAATACATATAATAATGACACAAGCTAAGAATCATCACAGCACGAGTGGAGGCTAATTAACGGACTCATCACTGACAAAAAGAAAACACTCCTGCATATGAGAGAAATATGGCGAATTTTTATTTAGTCATCGTAATATAAAGGCATGGATCCATCAGTGTAAAAAAAAACTTAATTCCTGTAAATAAAAATAATTACTGCATCCTCTGGTAGGATAATATGTTAATTTAAAAAACCCTTAAAATACTTAAATCATGGACGTTTAGCTGTTTAATGGTCATAGTTAATGTTGATGTTTATCATGGATTTGGTGATTCAGACGTCAAAGAAAGGTCAAATTATCTGGGCTCAAACTAGAGCTGAAGAATTATTTTTTAAATATTGCTGAAGTCGCCAAACTGCGATATCCGAATCATAGGAGCTGCAGTTTTTTTTAATCAAAGCAAAATGTGTCATAACATCCCATTAATAAATAAAGCTTGTGGTGTTAAGAGAGATGCCCCGGGTCTACAAATCATACTTAAATCACAGAAAATGGTGAAAGTGCCCATCGCAAGTTACACAAATCCAAAGCAATGTCTCTGAATTGGGTACGAGAATAATTCATTGATAATTGGTTTCTGATTGTGAAGGATTTTGTCAATCATGTATAATTTAATTGATACATCCATATCAGTGAGGTTGTGTACAGTAGTGTGTCTTGAAGCAATATAATGAATTTCACTGCGTCGCAGCGACCAGCAGGAGACGCAGTTAAAATTTAACAGAGAAAACGGTAAACGTGAAGAGAGCAGGAGAAGTTTGGTGTGGGATCATTTCCAGCTAAGAAATAACGAAGCTTATTGTAAACATCGCAATGACAATGATAAGTTGTTTGTATTGCGTCTAAAAGCCTCTCAGTTGTGTTTCTGATGAGTGCCGTAGCTTTGGTTTGTTAATTTGTTTGGTTTGACTCGTGGCTTTTGGTTGTTTTACTTTCTGTTGGTTCAACTTTAAAGGCCTTGTTTAAGAGGATTGTTGTTGGACTTTATTTTAGGAATAAAGATTTAATTGAGGAAGAACACACTTTCTTTAGCAGCCTATTTTCTGCCATAGGCATTCATTTCTCTTGAATCCACCTGACAGTGAGAGTTTCAAGCAGCATATGAAAAAGCTTTTATGGACTGACAACAGGCTGAGTTTAATCAATCAGATATCAGATATTTAATTGATCTGTAAAAGTCATAAAACACAGCAATCAAACCACTGCAAAGCAGAGAGCGTCAAACTCTGAATCCAGCTAAAAGCAGCCTCTTTAAAAGCTCTTGACTTCCGACCTTTCCTCTGACAGGCTCGCTGGGTCGGTGGCTGCGAGCGGAGAGCAACACCGCTGAACCACAACAAGGGGGAAGCTGGGAAATCCCCCCTGAGCTACACAACAGGAGACACACAGTGTGGCGTACAGTCAGCTGCATCACAGCTATACGACCATGCACAGGGTCAGCTGAGACTTCAGAGTGAGGCATGATGGGATTCAGTGTGACACCGGTGGAAGGACAAGGCTTATCTCTTTGCGTCAGGCAGCATGAGTCGCACCGAGCACGCTCAGTGGCGTTTTACAGCGTTTAGGCCGCAGCACATGAAGTTTCCAGATTATTTTGGGAGTTTCCCTCCTGGCTGAACATGTATGACTCTGAGCTGCGTCAACAAGCACTGAAAATAAGTCATGACTGTTTGTTTACCATACTACTCATACAACTGCAGTGCAGTGTATGTATTTTATTTCTATTTCTCTACATTTATTCCATCTTATTGTTTTTGAATGCCGTTTACCTTCTGCAATAAACAACTATTTGTATCATCAATAAATCTCTCTCTGGCCAGATATATTCAACTTTATAATGACCATTAAAATTGATTGGTCTTAGCTGCTGTGTCTGTTTTTCAAATGTTTTTACTTATTTATTTATCCTTATTTTTAATCTTAGAGAGAAATTGCAAAATGACAAATCTCAAATCTCTTGAATCTTGAAATATAAAAGAAGAGAAAAACAGCAGATTCTCATGACTGAAAAGCTGGAACCAGAGACTATTTGATGTTTTCAAATGACTTAAATTATTCATTTATTAAGAAAATTGTTGCCAAGTAATATTCGGTGGATCAACTCATCAATTATAGAGCTACTAGCCTTAATATAACCTATATAAGATAAACTGACAACCTGGATGTGAGAATGTTTAAAGGGGATTTTTGTACGTTTTCTCTGCTGCCGTGCTACTGCTTCAGGGCAGTCTGGACACTACAATGAGTTGCTATCGGAAAGTGATGAGACAGGCCGGGGCTAGCTGGTTAGCGTGCTAACTTCAGTAGAGGGAGTGATAAAAGCTAAAACCAAAAACAATGACATTGGTTTCTACTGCCGGAGACAGCTCTCTGTCAAGTAAAGGAATGAAGTTTGATGCTGAGCTTTCTTCCAGACTAGTAAGCTAACAGCTGTTAATGCTAATGATTAACATGTAGTGATAGCAAAACATACAGGTAGCTCCTTTAACATTTGTGAGCTTAGAAACATAAACAATGAACACTGTAACTTTTGGGAGTTGATTATAATCTGGTTTTAAATAGATAACATGACGGGTGATTGTCACAGTGTTGGACACGGATCGGTAAATAAACGGATTCTTCAATTACTAATTTCATTAAAAACTGTATTTTCGTGTAGCTTCTTGTCAGTTATTGTGCTGACTGTCAACTAAATTTGTTCAGATGTCAGATGTTCAGATGGTAAGACTAAGACTACACAGTATAAACATATTTTAATCAATCACATTATGTCTCTTGGGGATTTGTTTTGTTGGGTTCATGTTTCATTGTGTTCATGATCATGTTTCTGTATTGTCTGTATTTACGACCTGTTGAGTATAAAGTGTCCTCACGATGCCCGACACGTCGTCGTCTCTGCTCATTCCAAAATCATAAACAGCTTGAGCGTCTCTGAGGAAATTAGAAACATGGCCAAAACAGAGTGAGCTGATGGGGAAATAAACCTGAGCACTATCCACTGATGTGAAGAGTTTAATGTTGATGTAAAGAGCTTAATTCTGAAATGAGGTATGCGCTGCACTTGAGAAAATAAACGCTGAATTAAAAGCAGAAAACACATCTGAGGACTTCACTAAAGACTTTGACACAAACATCCTCTGATTTCCATGTTGTTGAATTATCCACTCCAGGTGAGAGTTTTCTATCAACACACTCTTCATCTGCAGTTTGTCCTTGATCTACTTCGCTGAACAAATCACAACAACCTTCATTTTAAATGTGGAGTTGTGGATCTAACTTCTAAACCTGCTGCCCAATAATTCATCTCTACGTTAAAATCATTATATATTTAAACCAACTGAGACAAGTGACGTTCCAGAGTTAAAAAAGAAACAAGCCTTTGACAGATGGATAATTTTCTTAATTATAATCATTTTAAAACACTTAAAAGTCAGAGACCTAAACTATAACCTGTCCAATGTGCTCCAACAAAGAGCTTGTATATCGACTTACAGCTTGCACTAATATAGTTTCAGCACATTACTGTCGTCCCCTACAGCAGGGGTTTCCCACAAGGACAGGAAAAGAATAATGAGGAATTTTCCCGACAAACTACGAACAACAAACCCCTTTTCAGATCAACAGAGTCGAGTCAAATGAACATCCAGCCTGGTCCCATGAAACACTCAATCATCCACACCAATAACACCATGTAATTTCATAAATTCTGTACATGTTTTTTTCTTGTCATGTTATTTCACAGTATATTTTTAACCTCTAATCCTCCTCTAACATGAAGTGTGTTTGATGATACGTAAAAAGCTTAAAATGCTTAAAGATGATGAATAAAATGCTCCTGGAAATGCCATGATATCGCATTAGAAAATCTGCTGCAAATATCTTCATAATGAACCTCTTTCTTTGACTCTATTGTAGGTTTTTAAAACACGACTACCTTAGATTTCCCACTGAAGCAAATACTCCAGGAACATAGGGAATAATTCAGATGTAGTATTTTGTGATGGATTACAGCTCCACCTACACCACCAACAGACATAAATATACAGACTATAAAACACCAAGCAGCAACAACTCTGCCAGAATAAAGAGAGATATATGCAAACACAGGATCTGAAGTGAAACAACTGTGACGTTAAAGAGCTGAGTCTCAGTGTAGGAAATATTAATGCCTCTTTTTAAAACAGTCCCTCAATGTTAGGTGACTGAACCTAACACTGTTTGACTATAAACAGTCACTGGTTTGCTTTGTCTGTGTGTTTAGGATCAACTAAACATCAGCACTTTAACCTCAGTCACTGATTCATTTCAGTTCTAATCAAAACCATGAAACCTGGTTCACTGTACAGAACATTTAGAGTTAATTAGATGATTTTAAAAAAGGGGAAATCAGCCTGGATCACTAGAAAGACAGAGAGAAAGAAAGAACAAAATACAGTGTGACAAAAACAAAGAGAGAAAGAAAGAAGGAAAAAAGAAAGAGAAACTTAAAGACAGAAAGATATGAAGAAACGAAGACACAGGGAAAGAAAGAAAGAAAAGGAAAAGAGAGAGACACAGACATAAAGATAGAAGACAGAAAAAATGAAAGACAGAGAAAGAAAGACAGGATAGAGAGTGAAAAACAGAAAGGAAGAAAAACAAAGAAAAGAAAGAGAGAAAGACAGACAGACAGGAAAACAGGAAGACAGAGAGACAAACAGGAAGTGTCCAGTAGAGGGCGCTGAACCTGCTGTGAGCTGCAGTGTGGACAGTTCCTGGTGCTGAAACCTCAGCAGACCAGCTGCTGTCACACTGTCTCATTTCTGTACATACAACTGAAATAAAAACCTAATAAATCACGAATCAGAGCAGCAAACGAACAGATTCACACCTGTTCATACAGAAGAACACACCTGCCCTGTGGTTTCACTGACAGGAGAAATAAAACACCGAGCAGATCAGAATCAAACACAAATCTGAAGCAGAAAGTTACAGAAACAAACATGGAGGAACAGGAGGAGAAGGTCTGAAGAATAAGGAAAGGAGGAGAGGAGGATTGAGGAGGAAGAGAGGAAGATGGAGACAGAAAAAGAGGAGGAGAGGAGGCCAAGGGAGCAACGAAGGGAAGACAGAAGAGGGGGGTGGAGGAGAGGAAAGACTAGAGGAAGGAGAGGAGGAGAGGTTAAGAGAGGAGAAGAAAGGAGAGGAGGAGAGAAGGAGACATGGCAGAAGATGAAGAATGAAGAAGAGGAGGCCAGTAAAGGATAGGAAGAGAAGAGGAGGAGGAAAGGAGAAGTGATGAATGTGTAGAGGAGAGAATGAGGAGGCTGTTAAAGGATAAGGAAAGAGGAGACTAGATGAAGGTAGAGAGGAGGAGGAGGAGGAGGAGGAGGAGAGGAGATGGAGAGAAGAAGGAGAAAAGATAGAGGAGAGGAGAGAATGTAAAAGGGGGAGAGAAGGAAGGAGGAGAGAATGAGGAGATGAAGAAGGAGAGGGGAGACTAGAGGACGTGGGGAGGAGAGGAGGAAGGTTAATGGAGGAGGAGATCGATAAGAGGGGAGGAGGAGGAGGAAGACAAGAGGAGGAGAGGGGAGACTAGAGGAAGGGGGATGGGTGGAGGTGAGGGGGACAGGTGAGGACTCACCTGGTTGGTGGACAGCTGTGCGGTCTCCGAGATGAGCAGCTGGACCAGGATGTGGAGCCCGGAGGTGAACAGACCGGCCAGGATGGCCCAGGTGAGCGGCAGCGGCAGCATGCTGTAGGTGGCGAACAGCGTGAACAGCACGTACCCCACCCCGTCCCCCAGCAGCCCGTACCCGAGCCCGGCCGCCAGGATCTGCGTGGCCATGGCCACCCAGGTGACCACGCCGCTGTACTGCAGGTAGCCGTGCGAGGTGGTGTCCTTCCGCACCACCACTAAGGCACAAATGACGACTTCAATGCCCGTGAAGAAGCCCAGCAGCGTCCCTTTGATCGGGTCCATGGGGGAGGAGGCCAGGGTGAGGTGCAGCACCAGCAGGGTGAGCTTGGTCACCACGTCCAGGATGTTCATCACCACCACCGACTTGCGCCTCTGGCCCAGGAAGTAGCGCTGGTACAGCCGCTCCAGGTCGCGGGACTTGAAGGCGTTCCGCAGCGTGGGGAAGATGACGCCCCGGTACGTGTAGCCCCAGTTCAGAAAGAAGTCGGAGTTGCTCGGCGCGCAGTCGATCTGCAGGAAGCCCAGGTCGCTGCTGGCGCGCTCCGGGAACACTTTGGTCCCGCCGTTGTTGTGCCGGTCTCCCACCGACGTCCGCCCCGCCGACTGCTTCCGCGCGCCTTGGCTCGGGTCGTAGGGCTCCTCCGGCCCTATGCCCTTCACCCCTCCTCCGCCTCCCCCTCCGCCGCCCTGCTCGTGGATGAACCGCTGCTCGGTGATGTGCCGCACCGCGTTCTGCCACAGCAGCCGTTTGGGTCGCGCGCTGCCGCTGCTGTTGCTGTTGTTGCTGCTGCTCGGGGTCTTGTTGATGGTGTACAGCTCCTCGCTCGCGCTGGAGCACCGGACCTCGGACAGTTCCATCACTACCGCCGCTTGTTGCTGCTGCTGTTGTTGTTGTTGATCTTCTCCTATTCGGTTATGTTTTACTGTATCCCTCCCTTCCCGGTTGTGAGTTAGCTCAGCGATTTTGGGGAGACGACGTCCTCTCGTGCGCATCGAACCGGGGGCGCGTGCTTCTCTCTCGGGTTGCGGCGAGCACGGCACGGGGTAAACCGCGGTTGGAGGTCATTGTCACGCGAACGATCCCACTGAAGAAACAGCCCATGAATCCGACTCGAGTGGTAAAGCATCCCCCGGATTAACCACGTACCATCATCATCATCGCCATGCACCATGCACCGTGTCTCCGAGCTGAAGGCGAAGAATCACCGGGCGGCGTGTCCAAGCAGCAGCTCGAGCCACCGTGCGCCGACCGTCCGCACCATCAGGGTGCCGCGGCGTCACGGAGAGCCTGGAAAAACAAGGCGGAAGTTCTGGGGTGCACGCGGTGTCAGGGGGCAGCTCTCTGACAAACGGCAAGAAAATCAGATTTTCAATTTAACACCTCAAAATGAAAATGGCTCGTGCGTCGTTGGCACACCTGGATCCGTTTACTTTGCCATTTTTTCCTACGTGCGCGTGCCGCTGGAGAGCATAAAACCCCACAAATTTTCACGTTAATTCCCGTTTTTTGTATCGTTCATAAAAGGTGCCATAAAAAAGAGAAATCCGATAAGGTCCATAGCCAACAGGAAATGCAAAAAAAAGAGGGGAAAAATCCGTTAAATAGAATCTTCAAAAAACACGTAGTGGTCTCGAGCCCGACAAAATTCAAAATTGTCAACTTCTTGTTGCTCGAGAGGCTCCGCAGACAGGATCAGTGTCGAGTGCGCGAGCTCCTCAACGCGGATCAACCCTCCTTCTCGTGCCTCTCCATCGACACGAGGGGCTCGCGCTTAGATGCAACACCTGGCCAAGGAGGGTGGGGAGGGGGAGGGGGGTGAGGGAGGAGGCGGCGGTGGGGGGGGAGTGGTGCCAAGACACAAAACGACCCTCCCTCCCTCCCTCACAGTCCTGCTCGGTTATCTCTTTGAGGAGACCGCGCGAGGCAAAGCTGGCTCATCTCCATGTAAAGTGTCCAGAAAAAAATTAATGATATCCTGTCTGTCTCCTCGTGTGCTGCGCGCGAGGTTGAGAATGGACCCTCCGTCCTTCTCCTCCTCCTGCTGCTGCTGCCGTCTCTCCGTGTGAGTTTTTCTTTCTTCTTCGTCTCCTCCTCCTCCTCGGTGTTTTAAAGGGCGTGCAGCAGCAGCAGCAGCAGCCGCGTGGAGTAGATTTGCAGGAGAGCGCGAGGCTGGTCAGCGAGAGGCACGGTGGAGCGAGCAAGTCAGCTGGGCTCTGCTTTGACGTCACAGTCACCTCTGTATGTTTGTGTGTGTGTGCGCTCCCTCTGTCTCTCCTTGTCATAACCGTCTCATCCCTCGCTCTTCTTCTCCCTTAATCCTGTTTCTTCTCTTCCTTTTTCCTCCCCTTCTTTCTCCGTCTCCCCACACCCTCGTCATGCTCTTTCCCTTCTGTCTCGCCATTTCACTTCGCTCCATCTCTTCTTTTTCTCTCTTTTCTTCTCCTCAGTACAGTTCCACGGAACGCAATAACGTTCCATGAAACGTAACTAACCGACGTTCTAACCAAAACACGTTGCTACATTAAACACACCGGGTCTGTTTTTCATGGTCTGGTCTCGACCCCTTTGCTCCACAGTGAGGGGGGAAATCTTCGCGTAACAGTATTATAAAAGTGCCGGACAAAATGGACAACATGGGGCGTTTGAGTAAAGCATCTCGGGAGGCACGGCTCAGCGTCGGTTGGGGCTGAAGAGGACTACAAGTTTGAAAAGTTAAAAAAGAGAAAGTTTACCAGATCTCCTCAGTACGCTCCTCATCTCTGCTGCAGGCTACAAGCTCTAGGCTATGTTATCTGCTACTAGCAAAACCCACCTGAATCTCCCGCTAAATATGTCAGCGCTCGAGATGCATTATGGGTAATGTAGGCGCCAGAGTTTGACCAGAAAGAAGAATGGTCGTCTTTTTAAAGCTTAGGGAATTGTCATAGTTATGGCAAATAAACTATGGCTAGGCAAGTAAAACAACTATCTCTAGCCAAGAGATAATTGTTGCTGTTGACTAAAAAACAAGTGTTAAATTCAGGTCACTTTCAATGATAGTTTAGTGTAAATAAACTTGACTATGAATAAGTATCAGTACACACATGGTAACAAATGTGGATAAAGTTAGAGTCTGAAAAATTAAAAGCAACAATGATCAACAACAGGAATAAACATTAAAGATCTGTGTACATTTGGGATTTATGAATATAAAATAACTAGAACAACAGCATCCGTTGTTGTTTTCCGAATGCTTAAAACAGAATACTTTAACATTTTCCTGACAAGTAAACTCTTCATTAAAGCTGTAGTAGCTTTATAAAGTGTGAATCCGGCAGCTGTGAGTTTCTGTTGGGAGGTTGGTGTTTTCATAATGGGAATGACTGCATTAAACAAACAGGCATCAGCTGGTGTAGCAGTGAAATGACTCATCTTTATAGACTCACTGTCCCACAAAGCTCGCACGCTCACTCTCTCACACAAACACACTGGTCCATGTAACAGTGCTGAAATGACTGGATTTCTTGTGGAAATATGAAGACATCTTGGGAAGGCTTCCTGTCTCTGATATACACAACAGTTCTGCTGAAAACTGTAAAGTTTTTCTTGTGTATTTTAAAAAAGTTCTGCATCACACGACAACGTTGTGAAAACAATCTTTGCGCACACTGATCTGCAAAAACGCAGCAGTGTGCTAGGCCAGTAGATGGTGATGTAACTTGATGAGTCTGCAGCACAAACACAGGTCAATAATCCAGTGTTGTTGTTGTTGTTTGTCTTCTATAGCGAGGTGCAGGGATGATGTATCAGACCTTATTTCAAACATTTAACCAAAAACCCACTGACTTTGGGACGAGGGAATCAGGAGTGCTAACATTCTAATAAACTAGTTCTTGGACTCATTCCTGTTCCACTCCATTGCCAGTCTCCACAGCAATGGTTAAGGTGGTGATTTCCAAAGATTACACTCTGGAACCCAGTTTCAAAAGTTTTCAGGTGTAGTCAGGCCCCCAGAATGCATCATCACATGAACAAAAAGGCCTAACCACAACACAGGTTTACTGTTTTACTCAAAAAAACATTGTTTGATGTGCTAGCTTTAGCACAAAGACTGGAATCAGGGAGGAATGCTAGCTTACGTTCCAACAAGTACAACTATTTGCTGTTGCACATTAGTTGGATACAGATATCATTTCTAGGAGACAGGGTTGTGTTCGCGGTCGCCTCTAAAATTCAGTTCATGTTCAAGCCGAACACCTTGTTACGTTCCATCTTTCTGGACCTGCAGTCATGTATTTCACATCTGTTTTCAGGGCAGACTGGCCTTGGCTGCTGCAGTGCTGAGGATATGTAATGTTAGTAATCTTTAATTCAAGGTTTACTCTGCCTCAGCACACTAACTAAAGTGTAAATAATATTCTCAGCCACATATAAAATGAGCGTGAATCTAATCTGAGGCTCCCAGGCCCTGACATGTTAATCACAAACAGTAAACTTCAAATTAATCATGAAAGGAGAGCTCCCCAGAGATGATCATCCTCCTCACATCTCCACTCACTGTCTTGCCGGGGGGACTCTGGTTAAAGCGAGATTAATTCAGATTAATTCAGAGTGTCATCAAAATGCCCCCAAAAAATCCAGACTTCATATTGGAGAAGGGGAATAAATGTGTGCGGTGGAGCCCCCCCCCCTGCTGTGCGTGAGTGTCTTGCCCCAATTTTTTCCCTTATCCGACAGAAGCAGGACCGAGGCCTGCCAGGGCTCGCCGGACTCGCTGGATTAGACTGAGTAAAAAAAGAAAAAACATTCCCTCCGTAAACCTTGAGGAGCTGCGAGAGGTCCTTATGAGGAGAAGTAACCCCCACTTTGACTCAAACATGGCTCCAGGCGAGAGGAAAGTTGCCTCATTGCTATTCAGTCTATTTTTACCCTCCTTTCGTCTGCCGTGTCTCTACTGTAGCTTTTCCTTTTTTTCCTGCTGATTCCCAGGAAAGAATTACTGAAACCCCCTCCCACCCCAAAACCAAACCTCGCTGAACACTATCAAGCTCCCAGTAAGAGCTGGTTATTATTCAACATGCCCTTTATTTGTCCTTATAAGTAGGACATCATAACTGATAGGAAGAGGGGGGGGGGATATAAAGCTAAAGCAGTTCCCACGTCGCAGGAGTCTGAAGCTGTTGTCAGGAATATGAAGTGAAGCTGCACATCAGAGAAACTCTGCAGTTCTTCAGTTTCTGTTTCTTTTACCAGCAAGTAAAAGCTGAATATAAGGTTTTTTGATGCTGAATAATCAACATACTTGTCACAACATAATCTAATTTTCCTTTACATGAATCCAAAATGTAATTAAATCTGTTTAAGGTAAAATGAATGAGCTGTCAAATCAACCGATACATTGTTTTCATTATAAATGCTAATTATTATGAAACTAAACAATTTGTATTCTTTATATTTGATGTGCATAAAAATAGTAACCTGATTTTTATGCTTGAAGTGAAATCATTTAATCCATGAGAAGTTAACTCATGGTTACATCCCATGTGGAACCTGCCTTATTTCATGTTCATCGTGTCAAAGAGAGACCAAACACGTCACCTTCTTTAACGACCATTTTACATGTCAACATATATCACAGGCTCTTAGTATTAGAGCAATTCATTTTCCTCAATGAACCCCTTGGAAATAATTTGCAATTAAGCAGATTTAATTGCCTTTTTTGTTAATTTGTCATATTAAGTCTTGAAAATTAGGAGGTGATTTAAATATAACGTGGAGTGAAACTTGTCATTTACTTTCCCCCGTCACATTAAAGTCTGCATACATTATCTGAAGTGCATCAGTCTGCATGGAACCCGCACCACCTCCCCTCGGCCGTCAAAACGTCGCCGTCCCCTCAGAAATTAAGCTGTTAGCCATTTTGCCTGAACCTGCTCATTTCAGGGTGTCAGGGCTGTGACAGCTCTGCGGGGTCGAGCGTGACAGCTCATCAATTCCACAGCGCCGTAATTTGAGGTTTCAATGATGAGATGACAGGAAATGAGGGACGGCTCGGGCCTCTGTTCGTATGCACAGAGCTTAAGCAAGGACAGACGTGTCCTTCCCCCCCGAGCCATCACCTGACCGAGTGTGTCAAGGCTGCAGCAGTCTCTGCACGGGCCTGCACACAGCTAGCTGCAGAGCTAAAATGGGCCTTACCTTGAATAATGGAGGGAGACATGGGAAGGTTTTTAGCTCTGCAGGAGCTTTTATTCTCATTGTTTGTCTCTGCTGGAGGTTACAACCTGCCAGGAGCAGGAAGTCATCTCAACTTTGCTGTCTCTCTGTTTGTGCTTTTACCAGTTATTAATTGTATCACATAATTTGACTATAAATCATATGTAATCCCATCTAGGAGAACGTTCAGCTGTGATTGTATTTGATGTACAACCACAGCTGAAGGTTAAGATTTGCCAGGGGTTTTAGTAGTGGAAGAACAACTCAATTTTTATTTTTAACTTTTGTGAAATCAAGAAAACCACATCTCAAAATACTCCAATATGAATTTCTTAAAATGCTAATTTTACGGCGGTAACAGCAGCAGTAAGATTGTTTAAAGAAATCAGTTTCTGTGATGACAACAAGGCTTGTAAAAAAACGACCATATAAGTCACTTGTAGAGCAAGTAATCGTGACCCACATTTACGTCTTCTTTTAAGTGACATCTAGTGGCCGTAGTAAGTATGACATTCAAGTATGACACGAATTTGATGTTGTAGTATGAAGTGGAAAAATGTCAGTGTTCAGAGGAGGTTGGGGTGGACGAGGACTATTGCTGTTTCTTTCACAAACAATTTTAGCCAAAGCCACAATCTTTTCCTAAACCTAACCATGACTTTATTATTGTTACCATGATGAAGAAGTGCTGCACATTAGTTTAAAACCTGCCAATCTCCCTTTATTTCCTGTCTCAATCTTTTCTAATGTCTATTATTCAGAATATATTTTAAAAAGAATTAAAAGGGAAAAAAGACAAAGACAAGTAAATTTAAATGTCCAAACTGGCATCAACAGTCCAGGTTTGACTGGACGTCTCAGTTTGAATCTGTCGATGTGAAGCTGCAGAGAAACAGACTGTAGTGACTGTGTCATCTGGAGCAGCTTCACAAACAGTGAATAATGAACAACTGCTCTGAGATCAGCCACAGTTATTATACTGGGATGAGTCACTGCACTGTGTACTCAAATCAAACTCATCCAACAAGAAATACATGAGTCAGTCGCTTCTTAATCCATTTATTATTCATTGTTATACAGATAAAACATGTCCCCATTATATTGTGGATTCAGGTCTTGATGCTCTGATTGTAAACTCACTGAGACTGTTCAAAATAACCAAGTTAGAGTTCTACTTTGGAGGTGATTTTTCCTTCATTTGGCTTCAGTCTCACAGCTGAGATCAGATCACAACTTACTTGTCTTTAGAGAAGACTACTGTTTTATTAAGTTAAGACATGCTGCAATAAATTGTCCAAAAGACACAGTATCCATTTATATCTGACGTCACGACCGATGAAAATACAGTTTCTGGGTCCAACTTCGTAGAAGCTCTCATGTTTTCACTATGTCACAATGCTGTGTCCTGTGTTGTCTGAAAAGATCTGAGTCCAAAAAAACAATTCAGTTGTTTTGCACTGCTTTCCTTGTTACAAGAAAGAGAAAATGGTTTCAGTTGATAAGTTTATTTTTTTTAAACTAATGAAGAAAAACAGTCATATGCCATTTCACGTTAGCTGGACGAACATAGCTAACTCATGCCAGCTTTATTCACCTGCAAAATGAAGAAGTGGGGTCATAGCAAGAAACACCCGGTAAAACCCATATCTTATGTCAAGGCTACCTGCTGTTAACCAGCGAGTACATTAGCTAGGTTAGCTGGCTAACATTAGCACACTGGCATCAAGCTTTGCCGTGACATCAGACTCAACAAGTGGATAGCACCACAAGACTGAGCCCTAACAGCTATAGGTTTCTGTCTGTCACAATTTGTGTGACAAAATTTTAAGTAACTATGACTGCAACACACCGATTATCAAAGCAGGAAACTAACCAACAAATGTGTGGGTGAGATAAAGCAGAAACAATACACCAGTATGCAGTTTCTATCAGCTGTTTGAAGGGGTTTCATACTGCGTCATACAGCATGGGAAGATAGAGATAGTAAGGAAAGATTCTCCTGTTACATTCACACCATCAAGATGAATTAAAATACTGTGCATTGACAATATAATATATTCATTAAATCTGGGTTTATTATGTTGAACAACATAAATCTTTGGCGGATGCAAAGCATCCATTTGACAAGTTAAATATCTTGGATTTTTGAGAAGAATCAGACTTTCCCAGTTTTAATTATAATCAAGCTGGAAACTTACAATAACATCAATAACAGTCTGATAAAAATAGTCAAACTTCCATTCCCAAATGCTGTTATTATTTCAAACATAGATGCAATGCTTTTTAAAGAGATGTTTATTTGCCAGTATTTGGGGTTTGGCACCTCCTTAAAAACTGTGTTAATCACATCTTTGCGTTACAATCCCACCACCACCAGGAAGCACCATCGAGCACCATCGAGGGATTTTAGATGGCTGAAGCCTCATAGTATCTTCAGCCAAGCTATGAAAAGCATTTATTTTAGGACTGTGGATTTAACCATGTCCATGGGCAATTCTTGGTTCTAATGAGTTGGCAGGTGCCCATTAATATCTGATAATGGGATATGGTTGGAGGGTTTGTTCTTTGGTTTCATGGCATCAATTACAGCTGTATATACGTATGATTCCTGACATAATAAAAACACTTAAAGTTAGCATAAATAACCTTTTACCCTGCTGTAGTCACTACTTAGATCCAAATCTCTCCCAGTCTGTCATCTGCAGACCTACTTTCTCTTCCTCCCTCCTGCTGCCGCCTGCTGTAAAGGTCATTACCACTTCATTTGTCAAAACCACCGCTGCCACCTACGTTTCACACTTCACCACTTACAGTTTCCTTCCCCCACATAACGATTTATTCCACGCTACTTATTTGTGTTTGTGCTGTTTGCGTAGCATGAGTAATAACCTTTTTAATTCCTCTGGCAGCCTGGTTTCTCTGGTCCATTTCCCCCAGCAGAAGACGAGGTCTCTCAGGGCTTCTCCACCACAAGTTGTGACTGTGACTCTTATTATGTTTCAGGGAGGAACATGCTAATTAATTAATTACTTAGAAGAAGGAAAATATGAAGAAATATGAAATATGAAAGGAAATAATGACAAGCTTCTCTTCTTTCAGCAGAGGCATTAAAACTCTCCTTTATCATCTTCCCCTTGTAGTGGACATCTGGTCTTCTACTTCTTTGCAACCCAGACCTTCTTTTTGCTGAACATAATCAAGTATAGTTGCATTTTATTGCTTATTTTGGGACTGTCTTTAGGTTGAGGCATAAATTTTAGAGATAAAGGTCTTGAAACCTGAACAAACAAAACTAAAATGATCTTGCATTGTCTGAGGGCTGTAAATCAAGGCTCTGTGTATGTATAGAAAGTTTTGAAATAGCAGTGATATAATAAATACAGTTTGTGCACAATGGTCCCGTCCGGACACATCCTGTCTGATTTGTTTCCTTCTTAAGGTTACTTTTTCCTTTCCATAAATGTTCATTCTACTTTTCCAAGGCTTTTCTGTGCTTAAAGAGATTTGTAAATCAGTTTTTCCGAACCTCTCCAGCTCATTCACTCTCAATTCAGCTCCAATAAGAACAAACTGTGATTGTACTGGGCTGCTGCCAAGTGTTAATGCAGGACTGAAGGAGGGAGTAGTGGAAAAACAGTGTAAAAGCTCAGTCACCTTTCTCTAGTTAAATAAAGGTTAATTATTACACAGATAAATGCTTCTCTCTATGCTGCTGCTCTGGACCCATCAGGGTTAAAAACTGAGGCTCTGCACAAAAAGAAAAACAGACTTTTATTGAGGCAAATAATCAAGTGAGTGGAAACTTAGTCTGGCAGAGGAGCTGCAGACTCTGTTCATTCCCTGTAGGATTACCGCTCATCAGTGGATGGAACAAAGAGAAGCAGAAGAAGAATAGAGGTCTTGTTTTATTTTGTCTCTGTGCAGTTGTTGACGGAGTTTGAATCTGGGTCAAACATGATTCAAGAGTAAGACTCCTTATTATCCTGACAAGGAAATGTCGGCTAAATAAGAACACGGTAACTCGCTGAGGATGTAACATTCAGACAAACTTCAGCTGATTGGATCCGACAGAGAATAATCAGGGATGATGCTGTGCAAGGCACCTGAATTCAATTCCTGTTTGGTAATGCTGTTAGCCAGTTCCAGACCTCTGAAACAACCAAGCTAATCATAGCGTTTGTAGTCCTGTTGTCCTAAACCATGAAACCTTTAAATAATGCCATTGTTTTTATCATTAAATACCAAAAGAAACAGTCCAGTTCCATTACCTGATTAGCATTTACTATGTAGTCACGCTAACTTTCATTTTAAGACAACATCCATGAAAAACTTTAACATTGTGTTGCATGTATGGTTGCCCAATGGCTCACTAAACACCTTGTTTTTCCACCTTTAGCAGGCACTAGACATATTTATAACAACAACAAAAAGAAGTGGACAGGAATGCGCATGTTGTTGCAATATGTTGTTTAATTAGCGTCATATGCCAGGTCAGGAGTCAGGTGGGATATTATAAAGAGCATTAAAGCCCACGTTACATAAGTCTCCTTCAGGTTAAACTAAGCTAACAAAACTCTTCAAGTGCTGACTAATCCTGAAAGATTCACTATAAATGGATTGAAACCTGCTAGCCTAGCGGCATTAGGCCACTAGGCTACAACACTCTCTGTGAAAGGCATTACAAGTACACTTTCTGTTGGAAAATAATACCTGATGTTGTGAACATGATATCATCGAATCTTCGAATATACCTCAAACCAGAGTTTTTCAAACCCAGTAGCGTATTTTTGTAGTCCAACCCTGAAGTTAATGTCACCCTGGTTCCCTCAACAAAAAACCAATGGGATTTTTTCATTTTTTCAAAGTTTCTGATTCTTACAGGTTTTGTTAATCAGATAATCTTCACAGATGAACACTGTTAGCAACCGCCTTTATTAAGACACATAACAGCTTCAAACACCAGCAGTGTAGGATTTACTGACGGATTTTATGTCGGAGAGTAAAACCTGAAAATGTCCTGAGCTTGTGTTAAAACCACAGACCTTATTTCAGACCTTTAACTAAAAACACACTGACTTTGGGACGAGGGAATCAGTAGTGCTAACATGCTAACGTAGAGTCGTGTTTAGGACTCATTCCTTCACCACTCTACTTCAGGAGAACCTTCCAGTCTGCAGTCCTTGTAACTGCATGTGGACTGGAACATGGTGTCCTCCCGCAGCTTATTTCTATAATAAATGAAACAACGAAAGGTCCTCCGTGTGATGACAGGATGCAGATTCTGTGGATGTCGAACACGTTTTAACTCAGCTCCAGTTTTATCTGACAGATCAGAGGCGGGAGGCGGCGGGCTGGGAAATGAGAGAGGCTGCAGGAGTCTTATCAACTCGCACAAATGCACACATATACACACATGTATATATACACACTGCACCCCCTCCTTCTTCCTGTCACACTTACCTGCACTTCACATGCCACCATCGATGAGCCATGCCGCCATCAGTGTGCTGGTGGTGTGTTACAAGTGTGTATCTGTATAAACGTGCACGACTTTCAGTTTGTGTGTGCTCATAGATATCCCAGCGTGGGAATATGGCTGTGAAGATGTGTCTGGGTTACATGTGATCTGGCTGCAGCAGCGATGAATGTATTCATTCACACTGAGAACAGAAAGATCATTAACATGAAGGAAACACACCAGTTAATATGGTGTCACACTGAACAATAGAATATAGATACTTATGTGTGTGTTTATGTTTTTAGCTGCACAGCTCTGTGGATGCCTTTTTGTTTAACCAGAAACATCACTATATATCAGTACCAGACTCCATTGACAAAACCAGGAATTTTACTGAGCAGAACACAGGAGCTGCTGGAACACAACTGCCTCCATCATTTAGTGTGTCAATGGAGTCTGGGATAGATACACTTTGATGTTTCCCAGAAGGTTAATCCAGCCCTGCCTCTGGTTCTGAATGAATGCAGTCTTGTTTAAAGGATCTTTACTGAATGAATTTGAATAGTAAATCCTGTACCTCCTTTAATTAGAAGCTGCTGAGCCAAGGTTTTCCAGGGCCACTGCAGCCAAAAGGCAATCATGATTTAATTAAAGTGGAAAGTCCAAATCAAATTTCAGCAAAGCCTTTGTTAAACATCTCAGATCATATATGGATGTACAAACAGGGAAATATGACTTTGTAAAATTAAGTCTCTCAGGAACCGGCTCACTGAAAGACATAGCGCAGTGTGTGTTCACTTGAAAAAGTTTTGTGACAGTATAAAAATAAATAAACATATAACATTCATTTTTTCTCTCCTCCAAACCCTCTCAACCCAGCCTCTAACCCAGCTTCAAGGCAGCTCGTTTTTCTTCTTTTTGTAGTAAAACTCCCACCACCCTTAACGGATAAGCAGTATAGATAATGCATGGATGGATAGTAAAAATCATCGTATTCCTTCAAGGCAACCTTGTTGATAAAAACATATCAATTAAGTTCCATGTGATCAACTAAAATCTTATTTAAATTAATAATCAATCATTTATAAATTTTGCCCATCCCTAGTATGAAAGCTGTTTCAAATCTGCCCTATCCATATTATTAAAGTTTAGTTTAAATTCTGGTGAGAAAACGAAAGAATCCTTTTACAATGTATTGACTTTGTTGGCCAAAAAGTTGCCAAAGTTAAAAATATAGAGTTTAGGTGTCTCAGGTTTCAGAGGACAAGATTTCCGTGTCCTCAACAGTAGCAATGGTCCTGCATGTAAAATTCAACTGAGATGAAAGGAAAAATAAAAAGAAATATTCCTTCATTTTCTTCATTGCCAAAACTCGGCTGTATCTTTGCTGAGCAGGTTGATAGTTTGAGCAGCATTTAAAAATACATCCCCTGTAATCCTACATATCTGTACTGGTATGAAAAATGATGTAACCTACATATATATAAAAAAGTAGTTGTCATGAAATGAGCTGATCTGCAGTGGAAATGCACAGAAATCACCCTCGTGTTTTCAAATTATGTAAGTTTTTAATCCTCTGTACAAGATTAAACAACTTGTTGAGATTTTTTCTTCTTTTTTTTCCACTCGGATGATGATGTTGGGGAGACACAGAGGTCTCTTGGCGGTTTGAGCCTCCTGCAAATAAACCGAGTGAGTTGGCATCACATCTGAGAGGAAGCCTGGGGGAATGAGTCATCCAGAGGACGTTCTTTCTCTTTTTTTCTCCCTCTTCCTCCTCATTCCTCCACTCCCTCGCTTGTAATCTGCTGCGCTCAGCTCGTTGTCCATTTGGCTGCTGGTTCTCGTTGTTTGGCTTTGAGCTGCAGCATTAATCATCTGTAATCACACTGGTAATCAGAGAATACTGGAATGTGATCAATCAATATAGGAACATTTCTCTCATGCTGAATGTCCTCTCAAGCTGAAGACAATTAGAACTAGAATTTAAATTCATAATCATGATTGTGATGTCCAACCTATGACTACTGTAATTAAGCATTTGACTTGCAGGGAGAGTCCCAAAATCCAGAATCACATTAGCATGTTAGCACTGCCGGTTCCCTCCTCCCAAGTCAATGTGTTTTTGGTTAAATGTCTATTCAGTTGTCATTCTGCCACTTTCTTTGTGACGAGAAAGAGAAGAGGAAATAGTTGCAGTTGTTTATTTACAATTTTTATATGAATGAAGAAAAGCAAAGTTTGATGCGAGTGTGTGCTAACATTAGCAAGCTAACCTGGCTAAAGTTGTAGCAACAAGGAGGGAAATGAGAATCAGTTAAAAACCAGAGGTTGATTTAGATATTTTTAAACTCTGCATTTCATTTTGACTTTTTGGTCAACAAAATGAATAAATTGTATAAGAAGGTTTTACAGGGTGTTTCTTGCTATGAGTGTTTCATTGCCTGTCCTTTTCTATGCTCCCCAAAAATAGTATAAGCAGCTAGATATGGCCGTCTGTTTTCATCTTAGCTGGGTGAAGATAGCAGCACAGAATAGGACTGACAACTGAAACACAAAGTTGTGGGCTCATAGCAAGAAATGCCATAGCTTATATCAGGGGTACCAGCTTTTAGTTACCATCTAGTGGATGCTAACTGGTGCAAATATTAGCTAGATTAGCTGGCTAATATTCAAACTCACTAGCCGCAAACTTTCTATAAAATCTTAGATGGAATAAATTCTTGTTGAACCTGGTTTATCCTCCACCCAGTCTGTTCTGTCTGAACCCAGCAGCAGTTGTCAGGGTCCCAGGCTGGATGCTGTCAGGTTGATGTATGGAGTCACTGAGTGTTCACACACTGTGTCACATGTCGTGTGTCTGCAGCTTCGCCAAACACCAATGTCGCTGAGGCTTCTTCCCCCCTGACCGCCACAGCTGACAAAACATGTCGCCTCCCAAAACGACATCCACTCCCCCCTCCTCGTCTGTCGCCGCTGGTCTCCGTCCTCCTGCTGCCAAATCAGTGTATGAAGAATTATCTCTGTGAAATAGAAAGCTGCAGTGTGAGGCTTAAACATAATTTTGACCTCAAGTTTTATTCGCTTTGTTTGTGACTCTGACGTCACAACCAATGAAAATACAGTTTCCGGGTCAAATTTCACCAACGCTTGTTTTAAAATATCTGAATCCACGAAAACTATTCAGCTGTTGTTCAACCGCTCTCCTTGTGACAAGAAAGAGAAGAGGAAATGGTTGCATTTAATAGAATACATTAAAAGACAAAGTTCAACACCAGGGAGTGCTAATGTTAGCCAGCTAACGCACCTCTACTGCCAAGTTAAGGTGAATAAATCTGGTGTTAGCTAGCTATCTTTATTATTTTCGCTCTTTCTGGGAAGCACACAAAAAGACTGACAACTGAAACACAAAAATGTGGGCTCATAGCAAGAAACACTCTGAAAAACCCATAGTTCATATCAGAAGTACCTGCTTTTACTAACAATTGGTAATGTCAGCTAGGTTAGCTAGCTAATGTCGGCACCCACTGGTGTCAAACTTTGTTTTTCTTCATTGGATTAAAAATTGTAACTTATCTACTGCAACCATTTCGTCTTTCTCGTCACAAGGGAAGTGGTAGAATAACAACTGAATGGACTTTATGACACAGTTGGGCCCAAAAACAGTATTTTCAACAGTTGTGACATCACAAATTAACAAGCAGATTTGTACAGTATCTGTCATACAGGTTAATTCAGTTCAAAGTCATTAACAGCTGATATATACTGTACTAATAAACCAACCTGTGCGAGTATGTGTTGTTGACAAGTCAAGATTCCTGACTGATGAATGATGAGTCACATCTGTGTGGAAACAAATTGTGGAGGAGTGGCCATGAATTCATGTGTCTGCGAGCCAGAGTGTTCAAGAGCTAATAAAAACTCTTAAAATAATCATGTCAGTCTGTAAGTGTGTGAATATGTGGTTTTATCTATGTCTCTGTGTGTGGAGGCGAAGCCAGTTAATGAGGAGCTATTTTTGACCCTCTCCAGGACAGGATGTCGGATTTGCTGTGACTACACTGCGGCGGGTGGCACACATCAAATCAGCATAGACAGAAATGGACCATTAATGAGCCTTCCAAATTCAGACAGCTCTTTTGATGTGTCACTGGGCATGTTTGTGTGTGTGTGTGTGTGTGTGAGTGAATAAAAAAGAAAGCCTTGGTGTAAACCCCTCCAGGAACAGCAAGCGGTCTTTGAACACCAACAGCAATTTACAAAAGCAAACAGGATTTGCTGCAAATTAAGAGCCACGGTCTGATTTCACACGATGTTCTGAGCTTATTTTAGTATCTTTGCTCACATCTCGACCTTGAGTGGCAGCTGCACGAGGAAAGAAAAACACTTAACATACTTTACAGTCAGCTGTACAGAGGAAAACATGTCAAAACACCTGTACTGTGCACCAATAATTTCAGCTTTATGTTCAAAAGAGATAGTAAAATTGTACTATAAATAACATTTATATAAGCTGCAAAGGTGTGTTTTTCAGCATATTTCACTGTGTAAAAATATTTTGATTATGTATATTTCGTTTACGACATTCCATTACAAAAACACAAAACTGACTCAATGAGAAACAAATAAGACAAAACTGCTATAAACAGTAAAATTAGCTGGGGAGCAACTGTTACCACCACCACCCTTTCCCAGCTAGAAACCATGTTTGGTGGCAAAGAAAAGAAGTGATAGAAGCAAAACAAGAGTTAGCATTGATGCTGAACATGTAATGTCTTTTTCAGACTGGTAAGTAAAAGCCGCTATTGCTAACGTTGGCTATGTGGTGATAGCAAAAACTTACAGGGACCACCTTTGGATTAAAAAAAAAAAAAAAACAGCTTAACTCAAAACACACCTTTTCAACCAGTTCTAGCCCAGTTTCAACCTATAAATACTGTCCATGTTTCCACCTGCAAACCACCAAATCTGGGCTTATTTTATTATCTTTGCTCACATCTCAACCAGGTGAAAAGAAAGCTATTATTACATTATTCCTGTCAGCTGTTCAGAGGAAAACACTGGCAGGTAAACAGCTGCTAATGCTAGTTGATAGTGATAGCAAAAACGTTCATAAAGCACCTTGAAGTGTTTTTATTTATTTTTTGCTTTACACTGCTGAACAAGTAGTTGTATGTAACTCAAACATCTAAAAAAAAAAAACCCTATTTTTTCAACCAGTTTTTAGCCCAGTGTTAACCTAAATGTAAATATTTTGACTTTTTCTTGGCTGTGACAATAATTAACATCATGATACGTAACGTGGCTGAATACATTATCATGTAGCTGTAGCAGTTAATGTGATCTGAAATGAATGAAACCCAGTTATTCCTTTCGGTTTATAATTGGCTTGAACTGAATCATGTCGTGCTGTACAGCACCATGTGTTTGTTTTTGGAAACCACGAAACATAAAGGCTAAACACCACCGGATGAAATGACTTGTCGGCCTCCGGGTCAGTCAACCCCCAACGCTGCAAGAAAAGTCTGAGTCCACCAAGGATCTTAAAAATCACATTATCATCACAGCTGCTGTTGGATTTCTCTGATTCTTGTACAGAGACCTAATTTCTTATCCCCTTTCAAGAGACGACCCTTGAAACCAGTTGAATGACAACTTGAAATACAAAAAATAGGATATTACAGACAAAAAATGTCTTAATAAAATGGAGATTTTTATATTGTTGAAAATGAATACTAAACAAAAACAGAAATAAGTCAAACAGCAGGTGCAGTATCTTCTCGTTATGGATATTTTTTACAGAGTGGGATGTGGCAAGGCAGAGTCAGCTCGGCGTGGTCGGGTGTCGTCGACCCTGCTCTATGATTAAACTGACAGTTGGGATGTTGCAGAGCGCCAAAGCACTGCTATCGAAACTGTGAACCGGCTGCCATAATTAACGGCTTCGGCTGCACAAGGAACAATGTGGCAGAGCAGCTGAGAGGGAAACCAGACGCAGTCAGCAGCCTGATGTCTGTGAGAAGTAAACTGTGAGGACAGACTGTTTTTGGCTCCTTGCTCTAACGATTAACTCTGGTATTAGCATTAGGAAAATATGTTTTTGGAGCAAATGTGCATTTATGCCCCCTGGGGTTTGTTACACCTCAACATATCAGTTCAATCAGTTAGGGAAAATATCTGTGAAATGTTCACTGTTGTTCACATAATTTATGGTTAGAATGTAAAGCCAACACCCCATGTGAGGAAAAGTAGATACTGTTTGTTCATTGAATACTCCAAAACTGTGTGCAGGAGTAAAAAAAACAAGCAAGAAGACGAATAAAAAATCCAGGAAAATAAGAGACAAAATAAAATAATTTAAAAAAACTAAAATAAACAACTGGAAAATAAAAACCAAAAATTTGACAAAGACAAATAAAAGATGAAAAAAATCATTTTTTCATCATCAACATTTTTCAGTGCCAAAATTGAAATTTCCTTATTTTGTTAGTTCTTGTACTTATTTTTTTAAATATTCAAAAGCACTTTTGAACCATTTCGACAAGGTTTTGGATTGTTTTGGCCTTCGTACACTGCTTACTGATTACCTCTTAAAAACGTAATGCTCTATGTTTCAGCCAAATTTAAAAAGCTTTTTGAGTCATACTTTATGCTGTGCTATATTTTCATGGATAAAAAAGTAATTCAGGCTACAATTGTGTTTCTGTGATGTTTACATGAAAGATTAAACAACAAGACGTGAAATCAAGGTAAAACACGAACATTTCGACTTTCGACAGTTTCACCTTCCTCCCTCCACCTGCCAGAGCTGTAACGATACAAACCTGTTTTCATTATCACCGATTGAGCACAAACACACTCACACTGTGGTTGTTTGGTTCAAGCCATGTGTTCCTCTCTCTCCTCAGGTGATCCTGATCAGTGTTGAGTGGATAGACCTGCCCACCTAGTTTATTTAAGATGGGTCAGAGGAGCCAGAGTTCCCTTTAGACTGGTTTCTGCTGAGGATGGAGGTCTGGTAGTCCTGTTTTAATGGCTGATAGTTTAGTTTGTTTTTGTTATGGTTTGTTTAGGAGAGGAAGTTCTGAGCTCTCTCTCTCTCTCTCTCTCTCTCTCTCTCTCCACTTGTTTGTTCTTTTTTGGTTGGACTCAAAAGGAAGTGACAAAAGACTTGTTAACAATCTTGAAGAACCACTGTCTGCAACAATAATCTTTCTATCTTTGTGGCCACCTGAAAACAAACTGAACACAACACTCTCATATAATTTACCTTCTTAACCCAATAATGGTGAATTTAAAGCAAACCATTGCTTATTTCCACATCCAGTAGATACAGAGCAACGTGATTAATTTGTGTTCATATGGTACTACCTGTTTATGGTCTCCACAACCTCCTAAAGGGGAAATCTCTGGCTCTTTAGCTGCTTAATGTCCACTATGTTCACCAGCTGCTCTCTGACTCCGTCTGCTGAGAATCTTTTTTTTTTTTCTTCGAAACATGCAAACAAAGAAGTAAAATGCATGAACAAATTAAAACGTGCATGAAAAACGTGTTCCCATATTTTAAATAATTCATGCTCACGAGAAGTGTGTGTGTGTGTGTGTGTGTGTGAGAGAAGCCATGACAATAGACAGCAAGTTCACTGCAC
The DNA here is from genome assembly GCF_001640805.2 of Lates calcarifer. Classification (NCBI taxonomy): domain Eukaryota; kingdom Metazoa; phylum Chordata; class Actinopteri; family Centropomidae; genus Lates; species Lates calcarifer. The sequence goes on along the minus strand of NC_066836.1, from coordinate 1,908,468 downwards.
CTACCTCAAATATCAGTGTTAAGGTGATTATTAGCTAGCAAGACAACATTAATTAGTCTACGAGCAGCCTATATCAGTAGGCTGAGAATATAAATCCTTGTTCTTGTTTATCTATTTTCTATTGAGGTTTTTTTTTTTTTTTTTAATCTTTTACTTTCAGCTGTCAATTCAAGAGCTGCTAAATTGTCTTTTGTTATTTTTACAATGACAAACACTTGTGAACTAATTGTATTTCGTTCACATGTTTTGATTAAGTTGTTCACACGTTTTGTGTTAAAGATGTTTCTTTAACAACGTCGTCCTATGGCCAATGAGAGCTGTGAGAGTCAACCAGAACAGTAAAGTTGTGTGAATAATGAGCTGAAATTCACTTTAAAACTAGTATTAGTAGTAGTAGATCTAGTATTTGATATGGTTGGTGTCAGGTTCCTTTATATTAAACATATTAGCAGGCTAAGTTACCACTGGATGAATTGAATTGCTTGACAAGTTAAAATCTTGACCTGCTGCTGAAAAGTCAGTCACTGAGATTCATCCTCTGGAGATCATGAACATCTGACAAATTTTACAACAATCTATCAAACACTTGAGACATTTTACTGCTAATTTAAATATCAGATGATCTTGAATATTTTATGCTGTCTTTATCTTTGTCTCTGTTTATTTTCTGTTGTTTGTTTGTTAACAGCGTTGGTGCCTTGCTTCAGCCACTGATCCACACAGAGCTGATGTGGGGTTGGGTGGTGTCTTTGCTATGCGGCACATCGAGTCCTTTCCCTGCTGAATAAATCTAAACACACCAAGGTCACACCTGTAAATATTGTGTCTGATTTCCCAGCCAGCTGTCACTGCCGAATCTTAATCACTGCTTCACTTCACGATTAAACCACAGCCAGGAAGAAGAAAACATACATATTGCTCAGTGGGAGAGGACATTTCAAATGTTCAGAATGTGCTGTGTTGAACCAAAGTATGAGCACACATAGGTGTGCTCCTGGGTGGTGTTGACTGAAGCGACTTCACAGGATTTCAGTGAAGTGGAGCAGCCGACTGTGTCCTAATACAGCTTTAATCATCAGTTTATTAAATTAAAATCTGATCCGTCTGCCTCACTGCTTCATCACCTGCCTTCATTTCCTGTATGGGGAGTAACAGTCGTGTATAAAAATACCTTGTTTACTAAAGTTAGCAACTGAATTTCAAATCCTGAACAGCCAATTCGTTCATATACATAAAATATAAACTCTGAGAACCACAGACCTTATTTCAGAACCAAAAACCCACTGACTTTAGGACGAGGGAACAGGAAGTGCTAATATGTTAGCGTGCTAACTAACTTCCATGGTTTAGGACTCATTCCTGCACCACTTCACATCTGTCAGTTTAGAAAGATGTGAAGTGTTTTGTGTTTGTGTTTAAACAGCAAAATATGATCAAATATGTACCTCAAACTCAAAGGAAATAAAAGCTCCTCTCATTAAACCAAACCTTTACAGAAAAGTTAGGAAAGCACGTCCTGGATATTAGAAACTGACTGACCATAATTCTGTCTCTTTGATGGTTTTCTGGTCACAAATGTACTGTACAGCTGACTGGTCTGATAAAGCAGAGTGAATGAGCCAAATCCCTAATGCTGCAGTCTGAGTGTTATCTGGACAGAGATGCCAGGTCATCGACTATTTCTGTACTCAGGACCAGAGCTGAGTGTCTAGACAGTCCACTGACCCAGCTCCTTCTACACGGTCACTAAAAATATTACCTCCATCCGCTCGTTCAGAGCGTCGGTACAAACCCCTAAAACATAAACACATTTCTCTTTGATTTGTCTCTAAATCAAATCCCTAGAAATGTGGAGAAACGATTTGTGAATGTGAAATAAAAGAAGCTGAGGTGCACTGGAGACCAATTAAACCTTTTCTACTCTACAGCACTTTACCTGCTTGAAAAAGGAAAAGCCTCTTTTCTCAAGAGTCAAGAAATTTCCTCTTTTAAAATGAGATATCGCCCATTTGACGTCTTCACTTCTACAGAATTACAAAAAGAGACTATTAAAAGGAAGGAAAGCAATGGACAGTTTTGTATATTTTAAAAGATATCAATGATAATGTACTGTGGTTCATCACATACAATGCAAACAAGAACTTATAAAAGCTAGTCTTTAATGGTTGTAAACAAATGTAAGGCTAAGTAATGTGGTTCAAGCTGGCATTTCAACAGCAAGAGCTCTTTGGAGATTTAATTCCTAAATAGGCCTATATGTTGTAGTACGTTTCCACATTAAAATTCTAATTTCACACTAAGCGATTAAAGAAAACTAAAACCTAAAAAATAAAGCAGAAATGAGAGGAGATTTTCAAACTGAAAAACCATTAAAGTACGAGGATGTTGCTCCAAAGTGGATTTAAATGACAGCACGAGCAGCCAATTCACAAAAAAACAGTGGGTAACTGCAGCTGTAATTATTACCCTAATTTAAATAAATACAATTTATTTACTGCCAAATTATGTTTTCCAGGAGGTGAACAATAAAAACCTCATTTCGGGAGGAAACGTTTTTATTTAGTGGCTGTAAAGTTGGTGACAAACCTGCACGGTGCATCAGTCATTTATTCTGATTGATGCATTAGCAGAACTGATCCTGTAATTCTGTTTCACACCCCAGTTACTTTTCAGGGCCTGATGGGAACAGACCTCCACCACCACCACCTACTTAACCAGAATAAACTCCTCATCCTCTCCTGCACCTTCATTATCATACATGTGTGTTAACGTGAGCAATATCACAAACCTTTTATATTAAAATACTAACATCAACATAAATACAGTAATATACACTACTGTTGATGTGGGTGGCAGCCATCTTTGATTCTTAGTTGGGATTGGTGGGTTTCTCTGACTTTCCGAGTTGGAAATCTGATCTCAGTTTAAACTTCTGTCGGGGAACTCATAAATTCCAATTTCCAAGTACAACTGGAACACACCAACAGTACACACTGTAAAACAAGGACTGCTGTGTTGAGTTATGTAGAAGCATGTCTCATTAGAGTGGGATGTTATATCAAGTGTTTCCAGACTGCAGCTGTGCTCTGCCACAGGACTTTGGCTTCATCTCAGAGGTTTTTGATTTGAATTAATGAGTGTTTTAAATCTTCATGTATCTGTCTCATCCTTGTAATTCTCCACATGCTGTATCTCAGTATTTATTGTTTCATCATAATGAAACAAAAAGGTGATTACACCCTCTTTTAAAACTGCTCTGACTCTGTTCAGTCTTCTCTTGTCCTCGGTTCTTTCCTTGTGAGTAAAAAGCTTTTATACCAAACGTCAGACTGTTGTCACTGTATTGCTGGCGGCAGCAGCAGAGTCCAGTGACGCTGGTGAAAACTGCAGCTGACCTGAGCAGGGTGACAACAGGGCTGATTGAGGATGATGTGTTTACTGACACAGGCCATGGGTCAGTGGCCACACTGAGGAGGGACTATGCCTAAACGCCTCCCAGCCCCCGCTGGTTTTTATTCCCTTAAAAGACAGAAAACAAAAAAATGCTAGATTTAGAAAAGCTGCAAAAGGTTGATAGTTAGCTCGTTTGTTTACTTGTAATTCAACCAACACTTCAAGTAAAGCTGAGTAAAACGACCTCGATCTGGTATCGCAATAAAACTTATGTCAATCAAGATGATACGTTTTTAAAGCATTTTTATTTGATTTGGGCATTTTATTCTAAGAACATATCACACTGCAGCATTAATGCGACAGTCAGACAGCAGGTTTTATCTACACGTAAAATTCCACACCCATTTCTCTGAACATGAGTGGAACTGCTGAGAAGCACCAAAATGAGTGAAAAACTCATTATCTGCCGAACAGGAAACTTCACAGCACGTCACAGGTTTTTATTTTATTTACTTTGTTTTAATGTAAATTTTTAATGTTTTGTTAAGGACGATAAAACCTGTTTTTGTTAAACTGTATCCTCAAAGTTTAACTAACTTCTTTAGGCTTCAGTCATTATTGGGATACTCTTCAAACTTGCAGATTGTATATTGGAATAAATATCAATATCAATCAATATGGAAAAATCATTTTCGCCCTATGGCCCAGCCCTAACTTCAAGTATAACGTGGTGATATTTTATATGATATTTTGGTGATATAAAAATGAAGCAAAGTTTGCTGATGCAGCTGAAAAGTTGAGCTGCAGTCACATTTTTCACGACGACAAACGACAAAGGTTCAACATCAGTTGGTCTATCTCTCGTCGCAGAAAATGAACAAACTTCTACTTAGATTAAAAAGGAGAGAAGAAGAAGAAGGACTTGCAGCACACAGCCGTTCATCAGCCAAAGCAGAGCGCTAATATTTCCTGCCGCTAATTTTTCAACTTGACGCTCTGTTGTGGAGCCGAGTGTCAGCTCCTGCTGGGAGACAGCATCGATCAGCTGGATGCTGCAGAGTAATTCATTTCTCACAAACCGAGGCAGAGAGCCTGTGTGAGGGATAGAAACAATAAAATTTAAATGTCTGCCAGACCTTCACAAAGGTTAAAAATGAATTCTCAAAGACTTGCTGTCCTGGTGTGCTGTGTATTCCGCTCTAATTATTTCTAAAGACGTTTTGCTTGTTATATTTTAGACACTATTTCTTTAATTATAGCCTCATCAGTCACTGTAATTTAATTTCCTTTTATGCCTTAACTCATCTTAACTTTAGATCAAAACCTTATAATTGGTAAAAATAATACAACACATCCACATTTTTTCATCTTTAGCAAAAATGTGTGTTTTGTGTGTGTATGTGTATATATATATTATACATACACACACACACACACACACACACACTGTACATGAAGCCATCCAGTGAGTCACTGACAGGAGATTAAATAAAATGGCCATGACCTTTCGCTTTTGAATTACATCGGGCAGGAAACAAGCATGTTGGCAGGACGTGATGTTTTCCTGCAGCTGACTGGCGCTCTCATTCTGCCTCTTCAACACTGGCTGGTTTCTGCTGTACGTTGGCTTTCACATTTTCATGGAGTGGCACACAGGGTACAAGCAGAGGGTTCTTTAGACACTTATAACTGGATAAAAACTTCCGTGGAGCGTAACCAGAGCGTAGTAGGATGGATGCCACCTGGTGCTTGAAATGACTAAACAGATGGACATGAGGTGTGGTGGCTTTCACCTGTAGGAAGGTCATATATAGAGTGGTGCAGGAATGAGTCCTAAAACCCAACTAACTGTATGTTAGTATGTTAGCACTCCCAGTTCCCTCATCTCAAAGTCAACCATGTTCTTGGTGAAATGTTTGAAATAAGATCTAAAACATTTTCAGGTTTTATTCTCTGATATAAAATCAGTCAGTAATTCCCCCACTATCGGGGACGTTAACATGAAAACCCATCTACTCACCAGTCCACCTTTACAGCCTCGTTGTGTTTCTACTCACGCTCTTTCAAACTCTCACTAACTTTCTAAGAAGAAAGGCTTTTGTAGAAGAGCTCAGAGCTAAATGAAATGACCAGTTGGAAGCTTAGTGGTGGAGACGTTGACGTCATGTGACCGTGGTGTAGTTGGTTTATAGCCTAACATTAGCTTCTTACTTCTGGAGGTTGGATTTAGGATTCAAACATCAGAACAGTGGTGTTCATCTGTGAAGATGATCTGATCAACTAAACCTGAAGGATCAGAAACTTTAGCTGCTCACTGTTTATTTTCTGGAATAATCCAAAACACATTGAAAAAATCCCACTGGCTTTTTGTGGAGGGAACCAGGCTGATGCTAACTTCAGGGGTGGACTGAGACTAAGATGAGTTCAACCTGGTCCAGGTGGATTATGTGGTAACTTTTGACCAAAATAGAGGACCAATATAAGTTTAAGCCGTGAACTGTTGCCTGATACTGTCTTTATGGTCTTGTTTTCCAATGAAACCTATTTTTGTTTGTTTTGTTTTGGGCATGTTCTGGTAATTAGGTGGTTGAAGTTGGCTGAAACACCACCCCCATCCAGATAATCCTCCATGTCAACAACTCATTTGAATCTGGGATGAGTACAGGATGCACCCTCACGTTGTCAGCCTCAAGAAACAACTAGGGATCCTCCCTCTGGTATTTGACAGCTGCCGGCAAGAAGCAGAAGTTTTCCTCTGCAACCTTGTGGAAAAAAAAGCCATGATGAAAACTATGACAGTTTATTCTCTGGACAAAGTACAAAACCTAAATGAGATAGCTGACTTAAAGTAAAGTCACCCTTGTAACCTCAGAACATCTCTATATATAAGAATTTTGAAGGAAGGACAAGAATAAGCCTCCTGATGTTCTTTAGTTAAGTGTAATTTCACCCAATCACCCAGAGATCAAGAGAACAGAGCGCATTGAATGCGACAGTGGGCCAATGTCACGCTTGATATGCATCCCAGAGGCTGTGAAGGCATCACAAACAGCATGACATGGCTTCGACTCTCAGCTCAACAACCGACCCCCCCTCCCAGCTTCTCCTATGAGCCATCGATCACGCAATCGATGATACATTATCCTCGCAGTGACCCAAGATCATCAGGGAGGCGCGTATACATCGACTGGCACAATAACAACTCGTTACCAGACCATCTGACATTCAGCCTCGGACCGCCGTGAAGACACCCAGGGGAAGACCAGAGGCTTGGGCCTGGTGATTGATACCCGCTGTGGGTAACGGCGGCCACATGGAAAAAGGAGGAGGAGGAGTAGGAGAGTCTGCGTTCTCCAGCAACCTGAGGCTTTGTTTCAAATGTCACTTCTTTAATTAGAGACGTTGAAACAATGCAGTAAGGAAGAAGAAGAGGGAGCGTCTGATCCAATCAGGACAGCTGTTTCCACAGCTGTGATCTGCTGCCACTATCCACTGTTTTGTTCGTCATCAGGCTCCTCATCAGGTTTGTTTTTAGACGGGTTTTCTTACCTCCCTGATGAGCAATTTAACTTAACAGACAATTACTGGTGGGTCAGTGTCTCCCTCTCCATCAGCGTTAGGACGTGACTGAATGATGGTGTATACAACTGATGAGGACTAGCACTGATATTGAATGTTGTTTGGAGTAAAGATCTTTGCTGAATTATAACATAACTGATAAGGACATGCTATATTAACTTGTCTCCTTAAAGAAATAGCCCCAACACATTAATGACTGATTCATGTGGATCTGTCATTAGAAATCTTTAACAGTTTTACCTTTTTATTCACAATTTTTCCATCTGGAGTTGAATTCTCACATTAATTCTATAGATGCAATAATCCTGTACTGTGAGTGTAAAAGCATAATGAGTCAAGACCGATGAAGTATAAAGCACTGCTTGTTGACCATTTAAGGTTTTCCACATTCAAACAGTGGTTGCAATTTCAAATAAAACCTGGCAATTACAGAAGCAGAGATTGCATATGTACACCTGCACCTCTAAAGCCATATTGTACATTGTTTGTTTAATCTATACACAAATAAAAACTCCTGTAATTTCAGGAGGAGGTGCAGTACTTCTCTGCACTTTGTACAGAACAACGCTGTTTCCCCCTGGTCCCAGTGTTTATGCTAAGCTAAGCGAAGGTAATCGCATCCAGACTCCAACTGATGCACAGATATTTGAGTGGTGTCAATCTTCCTATCTCCCTTTCACATTTTTATTAACTTTGATGCATTAGGAAATCAACAACAAACTATTTCTTTAAAGTTTTAACAGATTAATTCTGTGTTAAATTAGCATTTTTTTCTTTCAAAATTATCACTTTTACTTGCAAATGCTGAAGAATATAATTGATTCATTCAAGTTCATATTTTAAAGAATTTTTGTAATGTAAAAAAAAATTGCATTTCCAGCTTTTAAAAATGCTGACATCAGCTTGTTTTTTATGATTTGATTATGATTTAGAAAGTCTGAATTTCTACTTTAATTAAAGTGTAATTGTCTTATCTGCATTTACTTCTTTTTTGTTTAAATACTCTCAAACTGGAGTTTTATAATTAACCAGCGTCTCTGACATCATGTATGTGAACTATATCCTCCACAGTATAAATGTAATGTCACTATGCAATTTCCTGCATTCAGTTAGCTTGAACATGTCAATGTCAAATAGAACGATCCCTGACATTCGTTTCTTTTAATGATTAGAGCGATTCAGCTGCTCTCTGTGATTGTACAAAGCTCTCCGTCACGGATGTTGCCAGTGACCTTGTTATTAAAGTTGAGGAATTAATATGTTGAGAGGAACAAGATTCTTGATTGGCATGCATATGATGAATGAATTATTCACTGAGAGCTGCTCTCCAGAGTGGTTGATTGTTTTTCAGCTGCTGAACTGATGAACAATCTCTGAAGCTGATAAAAGGCCGTGTAGTGACAGCAGAGACACCGGTTTAAATTATATACAGTAGAGGTGTGTGACGTGACCAAAATCTAATATCCCTACAACAATATATATCGCAATTTAGTAAGTTAAGTATAAATTTAATCACAGTTCATACATATTTTCCATGAGGTCATTATATATATCTGACAAAACAACTGTTTCTGGGTTTAAATCTTTAACACTTCTTAATACGTTGCCGTGCCGTGTCCCGTGTTGTTTGAACAGAACTGACACACCAGCGAGTGTTAATGTTAACATTAGCTAGGTTAGCTGGCTAACACCGGTCAGCACCTGCTGACAAAAGTGGCTACCACGATATAAGCTATGGGTTGTGTGTCTTGATATGAACCCACATTGTCAGTCCTTTTCTGTGCTGCTCAGCTAAGGCAAATACACCTGTCCTTAGCTGGATTAGCTAACATTAGCTAGCTAACGTCAGTACCGGTAGGCGTTTTCCTTCTTTATAACTAATTATTTCCTCTTCTCGTTCTTGTCACGAGGAAAGCAGTAGAATGACACTGAATAGTTTTTTGGATCTGTTCAAACAACACAAGACACAGCACGAAAGACTTTGTAAAGTTTGGACCCAGAAATAGTATTTCCGTCAGTCGTGACGTCAGACAAGTGGATAAAGAAATTATTTATGGCATCAGAAAACATTATACAGATTTCTCCTTTAGTGTCTGTCCTTGTCTTAAAAGGTTTGTCACACAAACTAAATTTAGAGGTGATAGCATATTATATGTCTGATAAAGTTGGATCATTTGAACTGTGTATTGAAATTATTAAAACCATCCAAGATGTGTCTAGTTTCACCTTCAGTGATAACGTCTGTACAGTATACGTCAGATATGTTTGTGTTCAGCCTGCAGTAACATCGAACATCTGCAGAGGTTAAATCTCAGGGAGATAAGTATGCTGGATAACAATACCTTCTCGTTTGATCAGACCCACCGGCACGCTTAATGAGCTGGTGGAGGTGGCACGATCTACCGTCTCCAATGGATACGAGTGGCTCTAAATCAGTGAAATGAAAAAGTCTGTCACCGCAGGGGGAGCTTTAAAATCCAGCCTCTCGCTCTCCCAGATGGCTGAATTGAATCAGAGTAGAAAAAAATTGTCAAAGTTCAAACACGGACATCTCGAGGAGTTTTGAGAGGAAGTCGATTTGTGCTGCAATTAACAAGCCAGGAAGAAAAAGAGATGACCTTCAGCTGAAACCATGTGAGCCATTAATGATTTTATACATTTTTCTATGTGGACTGAGCCTCAGCATAGCAGCGTTTACAGACACTCTGCAACCTGTAACCTGCACATTTTCTTTACAAATGTACAAAATGCTGAGAAATGAGAGACACGTACATCACACCGACAGACAGTTGAATATAATAAAGCAAAGACTGGCACAGCTGTGGAACAGAGAGAACTATATCCACTGAATAGAAGCTGGTTTTTTTCAGTGTTCAGCAGAGTGAAACCTGTAATTTGCTGTGATGGGAGACTGAATCCAAAACACAAAACTGACGCCATAAAGGCAAAGTATCACTTCATGTTCAGACTGATTGGTTTGGTTGTTAACGTGCAGGAAACACAATGTGTATTTAAGTTTGTGCTTCCAAAACACGATATAAAGACACAATCTTTAATTTTGTACTCTGAGGCTTTTGATTTGTACGATTTAATTAAAGGATAGCTTCACATTTTTAACTCTGTACAGGACACAGAGACTCTTTCCTTCAATTTAAGTGATGGTGGACCAATCCATAGTCCTTGATCTGCGTAAAAATGCAGTTTATCTGAGGCAGACCAAGAATAAACTGGTATCTTCCTTATTTTTCTTAGTTTACATGGCAGCAGAGCAGCAAAGTAACAGCCAGTCCCCACTCATTTTCAGGAAAAAGTAGAAAAAGCTGTAGTTTGGCTGCAAAAAACTCCAACTCATACTTGTGGTTCGAACTAATTTTCTGATAGCAGATGATTTGATAGCACCAAAGGTGAAATACACTGAACCTCCTTAAGTGATGGAGCTGGTACCAGTTTTAGCCTTTTTTTCTCTGGCTGGAGAAGCAGAAGTGGGACATTTTAAATTCTAAAATTAATTAAGGACGTAAAGTGCCTTTAATATGTTCTAATTCTCTGGATTCTCCAGCTTTTTTTAGGGATATTATAAAGCAAACTTGAGGAACATTTCTCCCAAAAATAGAGATATAATATGTTACGGAATAAACCTCTTCCATTTCGAGCCACAAAAACAATCAGAGAAGAGCTCAGAGCTTTGCTAATGATGGAAGGATTTGGAGGCTTTTAACAGAATTGCGGCAGCACAAGGTCACGAAGAGCAGGAAGAGCTTCGGTTTGCTTCAGTGGTCTTCAACCACCCTGAAATCAGGTCAGGACCAGACTGGATGGGAGTATCGAACACACATTCGGTGGCACTTTAGCCATTTATTATTGTTTTTTTTAAATGTTCTTTCCACAATAAAATGTATATTTAAATGCTACGACATCTTCCCCCTCCATGTTTCCTCTTCTCTATAGTTCTTTACTGGCATAGTTTATGAAACTGCAGAGCATTAGCTTAGCTAATGTTTCCCAACAAACAAAGGCAATATAATGTGTCAGTTACTGAGCTTTTCACACAGCGTTATTTTTATGTTTTTTGGTGCAATTAAATTTGCATGTTTACTTTTCAAACTGTGTTTTTGTTAGGAGTACTTTCATACAGAACACGATTATTTTGCAGCAAAAAGTAGGTAACAAAAGCAATTTATTTTTTCGAAAGGAGATAGATTTATTAGAGCTTTTGACAGTAAATAAAGGCAGCTCCTGTATATTTGCAAATGTAGAATGTGAAAGTGCAAAATACAGTACTGTATGTGATAAGACCTTTAAAAATGTGTTTGAACTTTGGGCAGAACCAGGCTAGCTGTTTCCTTCTACTTACTGAAATTAATCACCCCCTGATCAGGATCAATACTGACCATACAGACGTGAAATTGATATTGATCTTCATATCTTAGTCCTGGCAAGAAAGCGAGTGAGCGTAAATCCCAAAATGTCAAACTATTCCTTTACTAAGAGGCAGTCAAACACAGCTGACCATCGGCTGAGGATCAGGGGATTTTCGGTGGTTCAATCCCCATCTCCTCCAGTCTGGAGTTGCCCTTTAAGTGTGTCTGTGAACGGATAAACGTGATGTGAAGTGTAAAGCACTTTGAGTGGTCGAGAAGTGCGGTCCAATTAGCAAGAAATTAGCCTGTTGTTAAACTGAATTAATGTTAGCTGAATTAACATGGTTGAAGTGATTGAAGTTAAAGAACATTAAAACTGGACTCAATCTGCCAGGGTTTGTAGACTAGAAAGCATCAAACAGTTCGAGCTCCTCCTTCTTCCTGATCTGTTGAACCCTTGTATTTCAAACAATACAGCTCCTACACTCTGCAGCCGTCCATATCTTTTGCTCAGTGACACTTCTTTGAGAGCAGATTTATTGGCCCACATAATTAAAACGGCTGGCATCACATGATGCAGCCCCGCTACCTGCTGCCCCATAAACGCTGTCAGAAATGTTGACAGATGGGACACGAGAACGTGACACCAAGACTGAAAAACAAAGCGTCTTCTTCTGTAAATCTCCTGAAATGACGACGGAGCGTCAGCGTCACGTGGCCTGATCTGCATCGATGAACGAAGCCCAGACTATAACACGCAGGACAGATTTACTGCAGGGAAACAGATATAGTTTGTCAGCCACAACATTAATCTCATTTTGCAGAGCGTACATGATTTTAATCTCACTTTGCAGATAGCATGTGTGTCTTTAATCCATCTTTAATACTTGAGCCGGGTAGAAGCAGGCGTACAGTAGCCAGGATCAAATTTTCCTAACGCTCAGGATTTAATGACTTTACTCAGTAGTATAAACAGATGTGGTTTTCCCACTGAGGAAATGTTCACTGGACATGGATAACTTTCAGTTTACTGTAATTTTAAACCAGCAGAGACAATTGGTTTAAATACAGAATTGTATTATTTTTCCATTTGAACGCATAAAAAGACAAGTTTGCTTCATGTGTTTATATCTGCCTAGAGTGAGGAAAAAAGACACTGATCAAGATGCCAACATTTACTTTCTGAATGTGAGGAAATGTGATGTTTTCACATCCCAGTCGATGATCAGAGACCCTAAAATGCGAGTTTTGGGGTAAAACGTTAGTGAAGTAGCACTACATCTTGTGACTGCTTGCTCTTGACCCACATCAGGTTTCACTGAGTCCATATAATTAAGGATATAAAAAGGTACCATATTAAAACTCTATTTAAAATCACTGCCTTTCATTTTTTTATTTCCTCCCACTGTTTCAGCTTTTACTTCCATCCACACAAATACAGAGATGCTGCCATTCGTCAAGTGTGGAAGGGATTTGCGGAGGACTGATGCCTTGGCAGAATTTAAACATCTGCGTTTTTTTTTTTTTTTTTTTTTTAATATGTGCACGCCGATCCCTTAATTATTTGCTCCAGGAGCCCTTCTTCCCACTTCATCGGGATGCAGCCTGTCGTCTTCGTCTGTTTGACAATCAGCCACCTGCTCACTGGCTCAGACACAGTTTGACTCCAACCAGAACAAAATGTATGCGGACAGATTCGCAAGAGAGCGCATGGCTCGCTAGAGACGGCAGCAGATATACAGGGAGAAGCTGCAGGAAAACACACGAACATCGGGTTCATATCACAGCTTTTATATCACTGCCAACAGCACAAAAAAGGAACTACTCATAAATTTAGCACATTTGATTTACACATTATCCAGACCAACAGTAAAAGAGAGAGTGAGGCTTGAACTCATGACCTGGTGATTACAGGTCTGTCCATCTCTCGTAACAGTAAATGAACCTAAACGATATTGATTTTTTACTTAAACACTCTCTTATTATCTCTCTGCTGCTTTCAGTCAATCAGAAACACATCGATCAGGGTTTTCTTCTGCCGCTGATTGATCATGAATATCAGAGATTCAATTACCTGCAATGAGCTCTCTGGGAAAAATAATGATATAATGATATTCCATTAATCTGCTTTCAGGAAATCAAGTATCTTTGGTCTTTGAATTTTGTTGTCTTTGAATGATTTTACTGATAATACCAATTACTAACTTTTTCATTTGATTTCATTTTCATTTGAATATTAATTGGCTAAAACTACAGTACTTTAATTATTTTTTGAAGCACAAATACCAAAAATGTGAGTGGTTTACTTCTTTTGTTTGTTGTTTTATCTCTTTGTTGGTCAGACAGACTCTGGGAAACTGGATTTTTTTTTACATTTAATAGACTTAATTACTTTTTAGAATTAATCGCTGACTAGTTAAGTGACTCACTGATAATAAAAATTGTGAGTTGCAGCTCAGAATACGTGATTGTTGTGTGAATATGGTTTAGTAAACAACACTGCAGCTTCTGACAGAAAGCTTTCAAAGTTGAGAAAACTGCAGCTTTTTGGACAGAAACTTCAGTCCGACATGTATACTTTAATTTCAATATCGACCTCTGGCCTCTGCGATAACAGCCGTGCTGGGCTTTTGTGTAAAATGAGAGTTTGTGATTCGACAGTTAAGGTTCTTTCTAAGTCACCTCGCTGAGGTAAAAGCTTCCCAACTGAATCTAATCATAGACTTACCTGTTCCACTTCTGTCCCTGCCCTCCTTTGGTTGAACTGCCAGACTGCAGATGCCTCGAACAACTGGACTCACGGCCCGTCAATCATACCAGCTCTGGGCACAGAGTAAAAAGAGAAAAGGAAAAAGAAATTAGGTCAAAGCAGGAGAAGAGCTTTTAGATGTTGTGAACGTTGAAAGGTTGATAATGGCTGTTCAGTGTTAAGTGAATGGTTGACAAAGTGTGAGGAGAGAAAATGCCTCGCTGAAGTAGAATAAGAGGTTTGTGCTTTTTCCATTTTCCTGCAACATGTCCTGTTGCATCACTTAAATTGGAGTTTGGAGGAGATGCTGACACATCCTCAGCCACTCTTCGTGGAAAGCCTCACCAGAGACACTTTTTTTAAGAAAAGAAAAAAAAATTAAACATCCCAGTGTGTCTGCTGAGTCGAGCTGCTCTTCTGTTTTTGGAAGCAGGGAGATGATAAATTAACGTCCTCCTTGTCTCGCTTTCTAAACTTGGATTTCAAACTTAGAGTTCTGGGTCTTTTTTAAGTGAACTCAGTTCAGTTCTTGGTAGAAAAATAAACCCCAGAATTTTCAAAACCAAAAAAGCTGCGGTCACTCAACCAACTCTGAGCAGTTCATGAAATAGTCGCAGGATTTTACATCATTACGTCATTAATGTACGTATGATGCTAATTTTCCCTTTTTTCTTTTTTTTTCCTTTGTGACACTCAGCGTGACCTTTAAGATAACATACTTCATTTGGAAAGATATTTTTAGAATGAATGAACATTTTTGTCCATGTACACAAATCAACAATTAAAGTTTTATGACTATTTCACAAACTGCAGTGAGACTGCGTTGGTTGACTGGATAAGCGAAAAACTCAACGTTATCAAATTCTTTCTCTTCCACAAGTCACCCTAATTCTTTGATGACATTTTAATTGGTCACTTATTTCTTAACTTTCTAAACACACAGTATATAATATTACTGTGTGTTTAGAACTGACTGTTGGTGTTTTGCTGTTACTCAACTTTGGCTCAGTCTCTATTTATATAACATTTTGATTTAATTTGATTTAATAATCATAGTAGTAAAAATAATAATAATAATAACTTCTTTTTTTTTAAATCTTCCTCTTTTTTTCTTTAGTGCTATATTAATAAAGATCACTGCTTGTTGGTAAAATTCAGTTGAAAACACACACACACACACACACACACACACTAAATTTTAGTAAAAGATAAATAACAGACTACAAAAGTACAGACATAAATCCTAACATTAAGGTTTACGAACTTAACCTTAAATTTAACACAGTCGTCAGCCTTGATATTTAACTTCAGTTTTGTACAATGATTACTGAGAGCTGAAAGGGTTTGGAGGACAAAATGTTTGATTTCAGTTTTCCTTTTTATTTGGACCACTGGATCCAATTTGAATGGCAGCGTGAATGTTCCGATCTCCAGTTCAAACTGAGCTGCACCTTAATTCACCTGACAAAAGTGAACAAAGAGCGAGCTCCCCTCGGGTCTCTTTATCTTTCTTACTTTTAATTGGGCCACTCGATCAAAGACGGATGTCTTGCCAATGAAACACTGTCATTTTAATTTTCTCTCATTAGCTTTTAAATTACTTAGCAGTCCTCCGACGGGAGACCGGTCATTTTTAAGATGGAAATGAAAAGATCGACTGGGGGTAAAGAGGGGAGAAAAAAGGAGAAGAGAAAAGCCCCAGTGGGTTTCTATACAGCTGCTGAAATCCAGACTATATATGCAGGAACCTGACCTTTGACCTCTCAGATGGGAAATACTGTGATAAAAAAAGATGAGGGTCTTGACAACTGCTACTCAGATTATGTTTCATTTTCTCCAGTCCTTAAAGTGTAACAGCCCAGTTTATCTTGATCATAAACCATTACCGTCTCCGCCAACCTCCTATGAGAAAACATGGAAATATGTTGGGTAGAATAATGACGCCATCTGTGTTTAGATTGTTTCCATATACAGAACTGCAGAATTTATCCTAAAACCAGGAGGTAAGTTAGCATTTGAGCACTTCCTGTTCCCTTGTCCCAAAGTCAGTGGGTTTTTGGTTGTCTGTTCATAACAAAACAAAATGTTGATATTTACATTTGTATCTGATAAACTTTGTACAAATTATCCCAAATTTCCAGTAAATTAGTTAATTCCAAATTTTCTGCTAGCTTGCCACAACCATAGTGGTAGTAATAACCAGTGTACTACCCAACATGAGGTGAACAGTTGATTTAATGTGTTGTCAGCTTTAACTAGTCTGTATTCACATTAAAATCCTGAACATCGACAGACCTAAACAAACTATGGAACCTAAACCTCACTGTGAGGACGTTTCCTCCTTAAAACTATGAACAGCAGTGACATATTCTACATTTTAAGGTCATGCTTGCAAACAGGGATCTCGGTTAAGAAGCTTAAGTACAGCCCAAGTATCATTCTCTGGAGTTTTATTAAGCAAACGGATCATCAGCTTATATAGAGTAGACTTTACCACATCTAGTGGAAAATAGTGCAGAGAGGGGAGGGTGGGGTGGAGAGCTATCGGGATGGTATATATAGGATTAAGTTCCCTGTGCCTGAGGATATGTTGGACCCTCCAAGTAAAACCATTAACTGGCTTGTCTGGGCTGCGAACATTTGGGAAGCTTTGAGCAGAATTCTGCTGCCGCTGTAAATGTCAAAATGTTTTGATTTAGAAAAAAGCAGTTAAAAACC
Organism: Lates calcarifer; assembly: GCF_001640805.2. Lineage (NCBI taxonomy): Eukaryota > Metazoa > Chordata > Actinopteri > Centropomidae > Lates > Lates calcarifer. The sequence continues at coordinate 1,891,668 of NC_066836.1, read as the reverse complement.
AAGTGGAGAAGTATTCACTAAAAAAATTACATCAAATCAGCCCCCAGTGCACAAAGGTTTATGAGACGCTGTATCTAACATCTGATTATCTGATAGACTGCTCTTCCTGGCGCAGTGTGATAATATAAAGTGACTGTGAATCGGCCAAAATGTCTAGTTTAGCTGAATTACATATTTCCAGGAGCCAATAAACAGGATATTTTGACTCTCTGTGCTTCTTATTCACTCCCATGAAACATTAACAGCGTAGACTTAATAAAGGGATACATAATATGTAATGTATAGTGTGCATAGTGAGCTACTTTCCTGATTGAAAGCTGATTATAGCAGCTATTGATCTGCTAACTGAGAACAAAAGAGTTTAGTGATGAGTAATTGAGTTGGACGCTCTCGTGTGTCTTGGTGTTTATTGATGTTGTAGCAGATCATTGGCTGATCTGAAGGCAGCACAGAGCTGTAACCTTGGCGTCCAGTCTCTCTGTGTAGTACATGCTAACAAGCTGATTTTGTTTATTATTTCTACTTTGGTTTTGCTGTATGCCACAGAGTGCATACTTGCATTTTATTTCAGGACATCAATATATACACATGACAACAGACACAACAAAGAAACCAAGCCAAAAACTACAACAAATAGAGTGGTGCAGGAATATAACAAGCTAACGAAGACACGTTAGCATGTTCGCACTCCTGGTTCCCTCATCCCAGAGTCATTGGGTTTTTGATTGTCTGAAATAAGGTCTGTGGTTTTATCACAAGTTGACAATATTTTCATGTTTTATATTCTACAACATAAAATACATCAGAGAATACCCCACTTGTGCTTTTTTTTTTTAAAAAAAAAAAAAGCTTTTACGTGTCCTAAAAAGTGCGGTTGCTAACGAGTGTCTAAATGAGACTACTGAGGTTGTCAGGGACGTTAACATGAAAACCCATCTACTCACCAGTCCACCTACAGCCTCGTCGTGTTTCTACTCACGCTCTTTCAAATTATCGTTGATGTCATGTGACCGTGGTGTAATTGGTTTATAGCCTAACATTAGCTTAAAAAATTGTCACAATGGTGTTCATTTGTGTGAAGGCAGAAAACAACTGAAAACCAAAACACCAAGATGTGGGCTCATACCAAGAAATACCCTGTAAAACCCATAGTTTATATCAGGGGTACCCACTTTTACTAGCGGGTGCTAAGTGGTGCTACCGTTAGCTACATTAGCTGGCTAACATTAGCATCCACTGGTGTCTTTGAGAATGAGAAGATGTAGAAATGAAGCTTCAAAAAGTTTTTGACAAAAATTGGAACAAAATTAGAAAATAAAAACCTGCCTTGAATTTCAGCTTCAATTCGGGTTTTATTCTGTTAATTCACATCAAATAAACACCTCAGATACAAAGTCTGTAAGTCAGTGACAAGACAATGAGTGCTAGATGACGTCTACGTTAAACTCATGTTATCACTCAAGCCTTCAGTCTTTAACCCCCCTCCTCCATTCACACACACACACACACACTTAGTGTGTTCACACAATGGGAGGTTAAATGAAGCTCCACAAAGCCGTTGATCTTCCTCAGAGAATATCTGATGACCTGTGGGTTTTTATTTAGCCCACACAAGGACGAGGCTAAAAACAGCCTCGGACAAACTGAATGGGAAGCATTTACTGCTGAGAGAGGGATGGAGGGAGGGTAGAGAGAAAGATAAAGAGGTGAGTCAAATAAAAAACATTTTATTTTGGAAGTCCAGTGTTGTGAAGCAGAAGATTATTTCTTGCAAGTAAACAAAGATAAAATAGTAATAAACACTTAAAATACGCAACTCTAAATCCAAGTGGCACTGGTGGTAGTAATTGAGTACTTAAGTACTGCTTTGAAGTACTTGCACTTTACTTGAGTTGTTCTATTTTATTTTAAATATTTAACTTTTTACTTTACATTTTAGTTACTGGTTACTTTTTGTGTTACTAATACAAAATATAATCAACCAATAAATGATAGTGTAATGTTATAGATTAAACAACAGTGTAGAAAGTAGTTTAGTGATGCTCACATCCTGTGATTCTAAAATGGACTGTTATCCACTAAGAGTACTTTTACTTTTGGTACTATGAGTATATGTTGATGCTAATACTTTTGTGCTTGTAAAAAAGTATTTCAACTCTGGGATATTGATACTTTTACTTAAGTTAAAAATCTGAGTACTTTAACCACTGCTGAGTGGTGCAGGAATGAGTCGTAAAACCCTGAAGTACATTAGCATGTTAGCATGTTAGCACTCCTGGTTCCTTCGTCCCAAAGTCAAAGGATTTTTGGTTAAATGTGTCCAATAAATGAGGTCTGTGGTTTTCACGTTCTATTCTGACATAAAATTAGTCAGTAAATACCCAACTTGTGTTTTTCTTTTTCAAGCTTTTTCACGTCTTAAAAAAGACAGTTGCTAACAAATGGCTAAATGAGACTACAGAGGTTGTTGGGAACATTAAAGCAAAGTAAATCTGAAGTGTGATAAACTGTCCACACTGAACATCTCCAAGCCTCTGGAACTACAACCCACCATTTTAGTGTAGTAACAACAGTCAGAAACCAAACAATTTTTTAACAGGTTTTTCTGAACTTCACAAACTCCCTGAAATTACTTTTCATAATCAGAATTTAATCTGTTCAATTCAGTAACCCTTCAAAAGTCTCAAACAGCTGTATCAGCAGATCCTTTTCGTGCCAGTCATGTGCAGGAAGCCCATCAACATCTGCTTTGTGTATTGTTTTTTTCCTCAAAGCAAAGAAAAACATGCAGTTTAGTCTCACTCCAGTGGGAGATAATCATGCTATGGTGTCTGACATGGAGGATAATCACTGTGACCTCTGACCTTTGACCTCTTCAGTGTTTGCTGCTCATAATGACGTCAGATTTTTTTGATTAACATGTTCTTCTGACCATCTGGAACAGATTTTTCACAGTGTCACCTACATTCCTACAAGTCTAGAGAATACAGTATTTATAAATGCTCAGTATGAATAGAGGAATGAGATCTTTGACTTTAGGAGGAGGAAAAAAAAACCCCAACACTGCTGCCTCTCATGGTTTTTTGACACAATGACATCCTCTGCTTTGTTGTGTGGAAATTACAGATCTCAGCGAGCAGCTGTGTCATTTCTGTGCAGCACCAACAGAGACAGAGAGCTGCTGGCTTTCATTTTGTTTTATTTTTTTTTTCTTTTTGTCTCCAGTCCACAATAGAGCAGGACGAGCTGCTGCTGCTGGCGAGCTGCCACGGTTTAGCTAGCATGATTTCAGCCTCCGTGCCATCACACAATCACACAACGACACACACATATATATACACACAGTGGCTTATGCTCACTAATCGTCTTTCTCATTCATTCTCTCACTAACTTGAAAAAAATATGGAGGGGATTTGCTCAGCGCTGGGCCAGATGTGATAATACTGATCCAGGAGGGTTGACCTGGGGGAAGGGTGTGTGCGTCTGTGTGCGCTTGTGTTTGTGTGTGTGTGTGTGTGTGTGTGTGTGGGGTGGTATCACAGTGTGCGATTGTCTGCCTTTTCCTCTTTTGTAAATAGAAAGCACAAGAGACAATCTGCTCCTCTTTGGTGTTATTTTCCCTCTTTTGTTGAGGTTTCCTGGGGAGCCGCAGACAGATTAGCAGCATTATTGACATTGAACAGTGCAGAGGGTCAAAGCTCAAAGTGACTGTGACCATTCCGGAGTTAATCTCCACGATGTAGACGAGGCATGACGGGAGAAATATAGTCGGAGAAGGAGCTGACAGAGCACATGGACACCAAAATAACTGAGGTGATGTTTCTGGCTAAACAAAAAGGATCTTACTCTTTCATAAAAAAGCTCTGTCTCTGTAGAAACTATGGTTGCAAAGGGGTGGAAAATTTCCAGTAAATTCACAGAAACTTTCTGGAAACAGAGAGTTAAGCTGGGGAATGTTGGAAATATAAGTTGGAAACTTTCCATGGTAATTAATGGAAATATGTAGTAATTAACAGGGATTAATAAGAAATAATTGAAAATTTGAGGTAATTTATACAAACTGTATCTCATATAAACATAAACATTTTGTCAGAATCAGATTGCAAACTAATACAGATTTTTGATTTATTTGTGAATAGAACTTTGATCAGTTCTTTCATGAACAACAAAAACATGTTAAATAAAATAAACATACTTTCTATAAACCACTCTCCTCCAAATTTTTCAAATTATTCTCATTTATTCCAATATTAAGTTTCCAATGATGAAAATTCCCAAATTTTTGTAACCCTAGTAGAAACCCTATCTATAATGTTGTCAGAAACTTACCATAGCAATCTGAACCTGTCAGTGGCAAAAATAAAACAATACTGCACCGATTAATCTACCAAATTAATCATTCACAAAAACAAAAACGTGGGAAAATGAGCCCCAGGTTCAAAAATCCTGGAGACCCAGGTTGTAATTAACAAGGATGATCCTTTAAATCACAGTTTTACAAGAAGAAGAAGAAAAAGTTTGTGCTGAAAATAACTTTTCCAGTGAATAAATGATCATGTGAAACAGAGGGAAGCAGTGAAACCTCACATTCTCATTAAAGACATGCCAGAAAAAAAGATTTGTATTAAACAAAGCAGTATTTTGTCTTTCAGACATATTCCCACATATGAATAATCGTATTAATTATCAAGGTTTTGGTGAAGCCCATGAGCAGAAGTGTGATCTAAATGTGTAAAGCGTTCCCACCTGCTATAAACGGCAGCACTTTTCTAATTAGCGCGGGCTCCCTCCAGCTAACTGAGGGTGCAGGGAAGTCATGAGGTGTCAAAACAACCCGTTGGCGGCCATATTATCAGAGAGACGACGAGTAGCACCCGGACTGTGATATCTGTGTTCCGACAAACAAAGAAACAACCCCCCACCCCCATCTTAAAAAATGACAGTGGCTGTTTGGATGCAGTCAATCTGAGAAAGGTTAAACACTTCAGCTGGCGAGATGCGTTCGAGGCCGGGACATCTGTTAACGCGTGATAAGATGGCCCGCTTCAAAAACAACATGACTTGTTGAAATGTTGTGGTGATGTGAAGTATTTATAGTCATAACTCGGGTGTAATGTTAGATGAAGACTTGGTTGACAAGGATGTTGATGTGAAAAGTGATATGAAAGTAGTTGTGATGAACTTGATCTCAAACCATGTTTCACATCAAGACTGAGAGACAAACAGGCACAGCAGATATCCTGTGTGTGAGATTAGAGGGAGAAAAGTCAAGTTTTTATTTAGTTTATGTACTTGGAGCATGTTCTTAATGTTTACTGAGTTTACATATTTATGAAGTTAAATAATAGCAACTTACATCAAAGAGAGAAAGGGAGGAGGAAATGGCTGCAGTTGACAAGATTTCAATTTTTAAACAAATGAAGAAAAACAAAATTTGACACCTGTGATTGCTAACTTTAGCTAGATATGGACGTCTATTTTCACATTAGCTGGGCCAAGATAGCTAAGACCAGCTTTATTCACCTTAGCTGGGCAGCACAGAAAGGACTGACATGTGTGCTCATAGCAAGAAACACCCTGTAAAGCTCATGACTTACATCAGAGGTACCGACTTTTACCAGTAATTAAATAATTAAACTCTATAAATGCTAATATGTTTCAGGCTTTCCATCCAGATGTTGAAGCCTGTTCATAGCGATTTGCCCCCATTCTGCCACAACAGTATAATGCCTCTTTCACATAGGATTGATGGTAAAGATGGGTATTTCATGGTATTTCTCTTTCATGCTAATGACTTATGAGTGTTCATGTCCTCAAGATGTTTGAACAACTCATACATTGTAAGAACTCCGCACTGACCTGAACGCCTCATTAGTGAGGTCCAACACTGATGTTGGGTGATAAGGTCTGTTTCACAGTCTGTTCCAGTTCATCTGAAAGTTGTTGGATGGGGTTGAGGTCAGGGAGACCATGTTCCTCCACACCAAACTGGGAAAACATTTCTTTATTGACCTGTCTTTGTGCATCGGTGACAAACACAAACTGCTGACACAAAATCATCAAAAAAGAAAAAGCAAAGGATGTGTCCACAAAATTTTTGGTCATTCAGTGTAAATCAGATGTGGCACATGTAGTTATGTCCAAATCTAAAAACTAATACACCTATTTCTTTAACTAATGAATAAAAATATAGTGTCCTTGTTTATACACTAAAAAACAGTGGTCTGGTCCTTTAAGCAGCTGCTGTATAGTATCTGTATCACTCCCTGCTGACTGTATCTGTCGTGGAATAGCTGGAGGACAACACTGCGGCTTGACAAATAGACTGTAACGTCTAATTCATGCCTTTGCAGTGCCGCTCTTCAGACTCATTTCCCATGTGTAGGACGAATGCTTGGCCTCGAGGGCTCTCAATTGTGCCGGGCTAATGGTGTGCATGTACCACAAAACGGCTCCTCGTCTTCAAAAGAGGGCATATGTTCCCCTTTTTCAAAGGCCCTCAGACCCATTTATGTCCCCGTCTTCCTTTCCAACAAACGGACGTCACAAAGTGCAATCAAAGAAGTGTTTGTGTCTGTGCGTCCAGACCACAGCTCAGGGTTTAAATAGGGGGATTCATGAATCTGACAGGAAGCCCAGCTCGTCCATATGTGCTCCTTCAGGATCGTTAACACAAACTGTAAAACAAAACATGGTTACAAAGAGAGTTAATTGACAATCCAAGCATCATCACAGAGATCTGATTGATCCTTATGTTGACTGGTGGTGGTTCATTCATTCACACAGAAAGGGCAAAAGGATGCCCATTTAACTTGTCAGTAACTCTCTTGTTGATCCAGATCCTGTCGTTCTCCATCTGACCACCATTTTCCATTCCCTAATTACCATCTCAGTATATATACCAGCCCATTTCCTTGTCATCTGTTGAGCCTTTCTAGCCTTAGTGTCTCCAGCCTACTCCAGTTTTCAAATGTCTGCAACACCGTAAACTCTGCTTTTAACCTACCTGCTTCAACTGCACACCATGCTTTTGAGTCCAGTGTTTTTGGTATAGCGATGTTTCTAGTGTTGGTGCCTTCCATGTAGAGGTCTCAGAGGTTTCACTCAGCTGCCAGTAAACCAGACCAGAGATGTGGAAAAGGAGTTCCCTCGTCCCAAAGTCAGTGGGTTTTTCGTTGATTGTCTGAAATAAGGTCTGTGGTTTTAACACAAGATCAAGACATTTTCACGTTTTACGTAAAATACATCAGAAAATATGCCACTCATGTTTTTTTTTTGTTTTTTTTTAAAGTTTGTACACTTTTTATGGGAGAGGTTGTCAGCATCATAAAACTGTTGGCCGTCTGGCAAACTGGGTATCATATCAAGCCAATGGTGCAACAACACCATTGGCTTGATATGATCAGACATTTGTTCAAGTGCTGTGGTGTGATTAGCTGACATGGACTGTCAACGTCACCAAACTTTTAAAATGTTTTTTAAATTAGATTTTACTAGTGATTCTACACATGCAGCTTTTATGTCCCGATGACCACGGAGAGCGAATTTTTTGACTCTCTCCAGTTGTGTAGATCAGAGTCTGGTGTTGTTAGCCCAAGGGCATTGTTGAGGTGGCTGCTGAGTGGCAAGACTTACCTAGGGGGACATTGGTGACACCCAATGACCATCACTTGAACCTCCTGGATTCTCAAGGTTCTCTGCAATGTAACTGATGGCTCCTTCTCTCCATCTGGGTCTGTTGTCAGCTGCATTTCGGATTTGGCCAGATTATCTTATGGTCTATTTTGAGGGGTCATTTGCTCTTGGGTCTCTTTTGTTAAAAGGAAAATTACATCTTCGAGGGCCACCTTGACCCATGTCCTTCCCACCAACCTTCAGACTAAAAGTTTGCCAATTTACCTGTATCAGCAATAGCTTTGAAAAAAAAACCCATGTCACTCAAACCCTCATTTCAACTGTGCAGCTCTGAGGAGAAATTGATTTTTAGCACGAACACAGGAGAGAAAAAGGACAAATGAATGAAAAGAGCAAGTGCTGTGGTTGTTAATTTTCTGGACATTAGCATTTCCAAAGAAGGTGACATTGACATTGTCCTTATTTATTCCAAAGTGAAACTGTTTCACTTCTACACACTGATCATGCAAATTCACTGCTAACTTACTTTCTATTCACCCGATGGATTTGGTATTCTTCTGCAGTGTTTTTTTCCCCCTTTGTGATAATTACACGCCACTGTGAACAATTTATTGTCCCTCGCGAAGGTTTTTATTTACCGTCCACTTACTTCAGCCACGCATTTTTAATATCGCCCACACATTTTAAAAGCCTATCCGCTGTCACACCCCGTCAATCACAGCATTGTGGCGGATTTTTATTTGCTTCACACTTGGTGAAACCTGTAATTAAAAGTCCTTTGATGCGAATAAAAGCAAATACATCAACAGAGATAACTCCGATGGAGAACGAGTTTCAATCTAATGTGTCCATAAAAACACTGAGAAAAAAGCCTTTAGTCTGTCTCCCAGTCGAGGACAAGAGAAGTAAACGTTCAGTTTTTTCAGTTTTCTCCAAAGGTATCAATTACAGACCCAAATACCTGTTTGGTCTACCAACAATTCATCAGCTCTGTGCCGTCGTAGGCTAGGTTTAGGTTAGGTTTCCATCCAAAGTTAGCGCAAACTTCAACCAAACTTGTCTTAAGTGCTACAGTCAGAAGCAACTGGACTTCTTTTAGGTTTCTTGAAGATGTTTCACCTCTCACTGGGAAGGCTTCTTCAGTTCTCAAGGCATGAGGAGTCCCATGTATTTAACCTCTTGGAGGTGGTCCTGAGTCTGTCATCATGTGAGCCGATAGGATTGTTGGACTGATAGTTGATAGCTCAACAGTGGTCGTTCCAGTTGGACACAGATGGACTCCGTTACTCTATAAATAAATGCCTGAAACTCCCAACCACCTCCCCAACTCAAAGGAACAAAATCATGGAAGTATGATATTTCTGTTCTGTATCTTACGTCTCCTCAGTGGGCGTTTAAGTCACATGCTTCATGTATGTCATCATTCATTCACTAAGTGTGTTTCCATTGGACTTCTACTTTTCCACCTCAGTCAGCTGTGATCACACTTAGTTGTGGACAACATTTTGTGAAACAGAGATGAAGAGATAATCATGTACAACATTGACTGAATAATTTGGGTTTTATTTTACTTTGGTATTTCCTGTCTTTCCTGTCGTAGATTGAAACTTGACATACAGCGTTTTTGTGCTTTAAAATGTGTGAATGCCTCAGTTCGGCGATGTATTTTGGTAGATGCATTGTGTTGTTCTGCCCTCATGAGTGGGTTTTGTATCCAACAGATTATTTACCAACACATTGTCATTGTGTACTTCCACTGAGTGTGGTTTAACACAGGTTCACACAGCACAATAAAGCCACCGAGAGCTAAAGTGGCTGCACAGCTGCTTGTGAAAAGGCAGGAGGAGGAGATCCTGTTAGTCTCTGCTCCGGATGATGAGCTGAAATCACGGAGGGATGAACAAGCCTGGCGGTTGCCTCCAAAGCCACAATCTGAGCCTGAGGCAGGTCAGCCCTTCATCTGCATCTCAATGAGGAATTTGATCACAGCTCAGCATTCAGAGGCAACGGCTCAATATGAGGCTACCAGGGGCCTCTGCTTTCAGATATGAAAATAATGTCTGGGAAACAAACTAAAGAAGAGATATGAGCGAGTTCACTGTGTTTAGAAGAATAGAATAAAATGCCCTTTATTGTCATTATACTAAAAGTACAACAAGATTGATTTGTACTCTGCAACATTTCGATTAACCCCATTCACGATTATGCTGATGATGGAAATTCAGTACGATCAACTTATTGTGTTTTTTAATGTGATGGGCGATAAAATCGTATATTGTCCCATCCCTAGCCTAGACTGTAGTCATCATGCTTAGCTACAGTTACATAGACTGAAATCTGAGGTCTTTCAGTATTTTCTCAATTTTAATTAGTAGTTTATTTAATCCCCTTTTCACAGCTACTTGCATTTCGTATAATACCCAAGTGTCTCATCAACATTTTCAGTTTTTTTTTTTAGTTATTCATTTTGTGAAAAAACACCTTTGAATAAAACTGAACTGAATGTAAATAACTTAGCAAACCACCAGACTCCATTGACAAAAACAGTAGTTTCACCTTGCAGAACGTAGGAGTTGCGTAGGAGAATGTCCTTGTGGTCACTCACCTGAGGTATCGGCTCCATGACTGATCAATGAGTGATTGGTTACTGGTTGAAAGGTTGGGACTGTACAAGCTTATACTGGTAGAGAGGTGAGACAACAGAGGAGAAGGAGAAAGTGATGTATTTCTTAAACAACACCACACTTTCTCACTGCAGCAGACATCACGGCGGGGAGTCGATGAGTCATCCCTGTAGCTTTTATACAGGCGGTGCATCAATCACCCTCTGCTGATGGGAGCAGATGGCGCGTGGCGGCTCAACCAGTGTGGAGAAGTGTGGTGGTGTCGGGGAGGGAGGGATGGAGCTGAAAGTACCAGGCAGGGATGAAGACTGATGCAAACACCAGCGCCGAAGCCGCCGGAGAGAGAGAGCGAGAGAGCAGTGTTGGTCTGCTGCCAGAGAACCAGCTGTGCTGCAGGTGAAACAACAGAAGAAGAAAGAAAGAAAGAAAGAAAGAAAGGAAAGGGAGAAGAAGAAGGGTGGGAGGGCGGAGCTGCAATCAGAGGAATGTCGGACTCTGGAAAAGGAGGATGGCGAAGCAGAACGTTGTTGTGTTTTAGGCGTGGGACGATATGAAGGTTTCATGTCACGATTATCCAGGCCGAAATAATTGTGATTCAAAATATTGTTGAGATAATTGTGAAAATATATAGAGTTGCAAAATGGGATATTTTCAAGGTTGGAAACTTGAAATTGAGAAATAGATAGAAATTAACAGGAATAAATTAACAGGAATTAATGGAAATTAACTTGAAATTTGCAAAACAGTAGGTTAGCCTGCAACAGAAACCTTAAATGTAGCTGGAAAAAAAACACCTTGCAGTATAACGTTGGTTAAACAACCAGATTTAAAGCAAATTCAAATGAATTTCTACATTGTACTGTGAATTCCTGTGCTTTATACAGTGGCTAGCTAACCGATAAATCAGATATATTAAATATAAGATAGATAAGATTATTTCAGGTTAGCCAGTTTACAAAAAAAATTAAATTTTTTGTTGTTCAATGAAAGAATCAATTAAAGTTCTAGTGACAAAAGTGAAAACTGTCATTTTAACAGTCTGTATTAGTTTGCATGTTTGTCTTCTTATGGCAAAACAAAATGTTTATATTTATGTTTGTATAAATTTCCCCCCAAATGCAGAGTTTCCAAAATCCCCCAACTGAACTTTCCAGTTTATTCCTGTTAATTCCCATATATTCCAATTTATGGGATGCTAGTTGCAGACCTAATGACAGTTCAGAGAGCAGCTCCTTTCATGATCATGAGCTACAACCTCCCTGAAAACAAACAGCAGATCTACCCTTCTGCTTCAGTGGTGCCCCTCTCCCTTGATGAAGACACGAACACAAATGATTTTCACCCCTCCAGCTCTCATCTTCATCTTTTACCCTGACATATTTTTTTTTTCTTTTCTCAGCCGTTGGATCTACTTTCACCTCGAGTCAGATATCAGAGGTTTCATGGGCTTCGGGCGCTCGTGCCACAGCGGTTAGAAATAAATAAATAAATAAAAACACAGGTCGGAGCTGGTGGGCTGGATGTTGTTAGTTTGCTCTGTTGCCGGGTGATTGAAGCTGGAAACCTGAAGCTGGAGGAGGAATCGTTGGGGTGCTGCTGTGAAATGTTGGTTTGTTTTGCCCTCAGGGTTAAAGTTTCACTGAGATGCCTTTATGATATCATAGATTATATAATCATACAGCCATAGCACCAGGGCTAATGCAGTTTTCCTTGTACGTTCCTCTGACCAACAGATAATATCAATGATGATAAGATGAGAAATATATATGTTCTTCCAGGGGAGAACTGGCTGCAGTTTGTTTTCTTTAGAAGACATTTTAAAATATGGAGCGCCTGCAAGAATTAAATAACAATCGTTTATAGCAGTAGACATTGATCTCTTTCACTGAATAAAAGCACATTTCATTCACGAGTGTTTACCACTAAATTCTTGTTTCTTCTCGCCTTAACACGTTACTGTGATCTTTACAAAATGTTATCAAATACGGAAAATTGTCCCTTGAACTCACTGCTTTGTATTTTGAAGCACACAAAAATTACATCTTCCACAATGCATTATGTAAAAACAGGAGCTGAAATCTATTGAAATGTAAATACCATTAGCATGCTAACATGCTAACTAACTGCACATATTAAAATGCTAATGTTCCCATGCTAAATGGTAATTTTAGGCATGTTAAAATCAAATGGTTGTAAACAGGGTTGCAAAAATCCAGGATTTTTCAAAGTTGGGAACTTTTCATGAGAATATATGGGAACTAATGGAAATAGATGGAAATTAATGGAAATATATGTGAATTAATTGGAATAAAATGGACATTTACAAAACAGCAGGTTAACCTATAATGGGAAACTTAAATGTAGTTGCAACAGGTCATAGGAAATTTGTTTTTTATTTTAGTCAACGTTCTTTTTTTTTCTATTAAAGAATTAAAGTTGCGCTCACAAGTAAATCAAAATCCAAATGGAATTGTTAAAATATGTGTTTGTTTCTTTCTGCTCATGAAAAAACAAAATGTCTTTATTTATACTTGTACATGACTCAGTTTCTCCCCCCTTCGCAACATTAACAGTAATACAAACACATTAAATATACTACATGGCCAAACGTTCATGGACACCTGAACATTTGATTGATAGATTTATATTCAATCATGTGAACAGCGTCCACTCGTCTGCTTTCAGTCTCTCCTCCAGATGTTGAACCAGCTGCAGGGTTGGACCATCAGGTCTAGTTCACAGGTGTTCCAATTCTTCCCAAAGGTGTTTCCCGGGGATTCAGGTGCAGACCAGTCAACCTCTTCCACACCAAACTGGGAAAACCATTTCTTTATGAAGCTGACCTCCTTCAGCCTCAGACTGTAGTCGCCTCTTTCCTGTTTTTCTTCATGTGACTGAAGCATTCTCTGGGGAAACGTCTTATTGGATTTCATGTGGGACACAGATGCTCCCTCTGCAGGAAAAGCATTACGATGCTGGGGGAGTGCTGTGTGGTCTGTACTCTTGAAAGCTCGGGGAGTTTGATAAATTGCATTTGAAGTGATGCCCGCATTAACAAGATCAGACGCGCTGTAAGTCGATAGGAGAGACGAGGCAAAAAACGCAATCCCTGGAAAGTTTGGAAAGAGTCTGCACCGAGACAAGAATATACAACGATGATCACAGACGACTGAGAAACACTGAGTTTAAAAGAAATTCTGACAGGTCTCAGTTTAACATGTATACATACAGTATATTTTTACAAGTAGGGTTGCAAAAGAGTGTAAAATTTCTGGTACATTTCCTGAAAATGTCTTAGTTAAACTGGAGAATTCTGGAAATATTCAAAGTTTCATGAGAATTAACACGAAAGTTAGGGTAATTTGTATGAACTGTATCATGTACAAACAAACATTTAGTTCTCTCGAAGCAGACATGCTGCATACTGAAACAATTTTTTTTAATTGACTTTGATTTATTCAGGTAGAACTTCAATGGATTCTTGAATGTTTATTAAAAATAACCATATTCCGTGTACTCCCTGTGTGAAAAAAAGTTCCAATTCAAAATAAAAAATGGAAGCAAATGTATCCACCATCAGATGGTGCATGTAGAATTGTTCTGTAGAATAAAAAAACATTATTACAATGCTGTGCACAGATATATAAGTAGTAGGGTTGCCAAATCCCAGTAAGTTGAAAACTTTCCTTGGGAATTACATTCAGTCAAGTTTGATTGGTATTACTGGGGAAAAGTAAATGAGCAAAAATAAAGTCTCTAAAATGTTGATTGTTTTGATTTTTCAATGTTCATGACATTTTCTGTTAATTCTGAATGTGTGAATGTGTTTCAACCTTTAACAGAAAGAAAATAAAACTCTAAACTGGATTAAAAGACTTTGTGATAAATGTTATATAGACATTTTTAGTCACCGTCTTGGATGAAACTGATGAGTGTACTGATTTATTGGCAGCCGTCAGACTGAAAGTTTGCTGGCAGCTTTGCAGCCGTCGATTTCAGTCCAAACTAAGTCAGACTCTATATTCTGATAACCAGCAGACACTCCGACCGTCCAGCTGCTCTGTACAAAGGCTGTTAATGGCTGTGTGTGTGTGTTACAAGTGTGTGCACACAGGGAGCCATTTTCCAAATGTCAAGTGTTTGTGAAATAAATGTCAACTAGCTCAGGGATGAGAAATCAAATGGCTCCTTAGCGCCGGCCGCAGCCAATACGACGCGAATAAGAAAACGACTGTGCTGACAGAAAGTTGAAAAGAAAGAGGAGGGAAGTATACTTCATTGATTTTTGTTTCCACAACTCAGACATGTCTAAAAAAAAGAAAGTAAATGAAACTAGAATCCACATGAGGTATGTAAAGAGAGCAGACAGCGTCGTCCTCCCTCTGCGAGCAGTCTTTGGAAAGCAGCTGGAGGAGAATCTTTGGTATTGACAGACTTGTCAGGCCGCCTGACTCATTCTCATAATGTCAGCAGATTCGATGGGAGATGTAGAGAGACTATTACAACAGTTCTGTGGTGGCAGCCGTCCCAGGAATCTCTGGCTTTGTTCAGTTTTCAGACGGAGAATCTCACGTCTGCAGAGAAAAACTTAAATTTGAACGTTTTTTTAAGAACGTTCTAAAGTGTTGAAATCTAATGTAAACAACTGACGTGTTCTTCAGGTGGAGCAGATTTGTTTTTGAACTTGTCCATACCCCGAAAGAGCAACAACAACAAAAGCTTTCCTGTGAGCGTTTTCCAACTTGTCAATCTTAAGAACTGACAACTGAAACATGAAGATGTGGGCTCATAGCAAGAAACACCCTGTAAAACTGTAGCTTTTATCAGGGATACCTGCTTTTACCAGCAGGTGCTAACTGGTGCTGACATTAGCTGGCTAACTTTGTTTTTCTTCGTTAATTTAAATCAACAGAAACTATTTGTAGAATGACACAATGTTTTTTTTACTCATATCTGTTTAAACATAAAATCCCCAAAAATTACTTAAAAGTCAAAAATGTCTTTTTTAAAATTTGTATTTGTTTGAACGCATGTCTGTTTATGACAAAACATTTGTATATGATACAGTTTGTATAAATTAGAATATTTCCAAAATTCTCCAGCCAAACTTCCAGTGAAAAGTTCAGACATTTCCTGGAAATTTCCCACCTCTTTGCAAACCTACATAACAACATTGTTTTTGTTCTGTTGGGGAGCAAAACTAATTCAATGTTTTCAGCTTGATGACTGAACAAAATGTTTAATAAGAAGCTTTTTCCAGACATTAAAAACCATGTAAATGTATCACAACATTTATAAGATTTATATTCTATAAAGATATATTCAGTAAACATTCTGTCTCTAATGGATTCATTTTATGCTTGTTACAGTCATATTAAAAACAGCATCAGGCTTTTTTTTCCCATCACTGAAAAATATCTTTGTGCTATTGTCTGTTCTTTCATTTTTTCCTGGAGGGCGTAATGGTTTATTGATGCTCTAAAAATACTCATCTGCCTCGTTTTTGTCTTTTTGGAGCGTAGCAGGTCCCCCCCTGCCCTTCATGCCCTACTTTCAGTCAATTCCCAACAGCGACTCCTGTTAGATCTGTGTGATGTGGTTTATTTGTGTTTGACTGAGGCAGATCTCAGCAGGACAGCAGCTCAACTCTGCCCTCTAAGGTGAGGAATATGGTTACTGTAGGTCCTGTGTATCTGTCTGTCTACTCCAGACGCCTGAAGCTTTCAGATTTGCTTCAGTATCTGACACACCTGATGAATTCTTGGTGATTTGTCCACATTTTCCTGTCCTTCTGAAGTCAGTTTTGCTGGATCATCTGGTCCTGCAGCAGTCTGTCACCAGCTGAATGTCACATCTTTCACTTAAAGTTTACCTCAGTGCAACCTCAAGATAACAGATATAAGTCTGTCCTGACCACAGGGCCATATTCTTTAAAGACCAGTTTAACTACAGTAACAGTCTTGGCACACTAATTAACTCTGGACAGATGGTCCACTAGGCAGGAAGTGTTTACTTTTTCAACCCTAAATCAAAAACAGAATTTTTCTGCAACCCACCAAAAATGATTTTCTCCACTCTATTTATATCTAAATATACTATTTTCTTTAAACAGTATCCTCAGTGTTGTTTAACACAGATACACAGGACTTTCCTAGATAATGGTTTATGTTATGGCCACCAGTTTTTATTATTATTTGCATCAGAGAAGTTTTGCCTTGTCTGTTTGTTGGTTTGTTCAACAAGATAACACAAGAATTACTCCTCAAAAACACCAGTTTAAGTTTTAATTTTAGTTTTAATTGGTATCTGAGCAAATTACCATGTATACATACACCTGAACACATCACTCTAGATGTTTCCATACTTTTCTTTATCTTCTTCACACTTTTCTGGTCTGAAAGGTTTAGAACAAAATATCTTTTGTTGAGTAAACAGCGTGTATATAGGTTTATAAAGGGGAACATGCGTATTTTTAAAGCAGCAGTGTGTTAGATTTAGTGATATTGAGTCATGAAAACACTGATTGCAGCACCTGAATTTACCCTTTTCAAGTGTGTCAGAGAGTTTACAGTGGCAGGTGATAAAATGTTGTCAACTTCTGCATCAGATATAACAGTCACCCTCCAACCCAGCAGTCAGCGGCATGTTGACCATTGAGTCAGGTGAAGTTGATCTCAAACGCACTTATTGTCACCAAACTCAATCTTTTGTTATTGCACAGGATTTACTAATATTTTTTTCTTTTACAAAATGCAGATTACATGTTAGTAAACTCTGGATATATACCTGTGTGTCCCTGCATGTAATCAAACACCTGTTGTCCCTCCACCTGCCACCGTCTGGCTCCCCTCCATCCTCTCTTCCTCACCCTCCTTCATCTCCTGCCTCTGTGGAGGATGACTCATTCTTTTCAGAATTTCCTCGACTCAGAGACACATTGATTGGAGTCGGTTTATTTCTCGCTCTGTGCTCTGGGACTCTGGCATCCTCAGCTCATCAGCTCTAATGTCACCGATCGGCCTCGTCACGGCGACCCATCAGAGCTGCCTGAGAGGCTAGGAGTCTTGTGGCTCAACGGCGGTCTAACGGTTTGTACAGTTCAGGCTGAGGCTGCAGATTTTTAGCACGCCACTGAAAGAATCATCCTAGATACAGCTGCTGAAAAACTTTCTACTCTTCCTGAATCTAAATTGTCTGAGTATCTCAGTTCCCATGTGGCATGTTTTCCACAGTGTGTTGCTGCAATACTGCTGCCTCGATCTGTTAGTTTGTGTTTTTGTGTCATACTTCTAATTAAGTAAATTATCTGAATACTTTTTCCACCACCGAAGATCATACAATAACACAAACTAACTCTCTGATGGAGGCACTGGTGTTCCACCAACTCTGTCTGGTGGCTTTAAACATGGTGATAGAATGTCTGTTTCTGGTTCATAAAACCTTTTTGTTTTAACCAATGGGACATTAGGAAGTGATATCTACTGATATTAAGAGTCGAAGGCAACTGGACTTCTTTTAGGTTTCTTGAAGACTTTCTTCAACTCTCAGGACCTCCTCGAAGAGGTCAAATACCTGAGACTCCCCAACCAGTCTCTAGAACTGAGGAACCATTTCAGATGAGAGGTGAAACATCTTCAAGAAACCTAAAAGAAGTCCAGTTGCCTTCAACTCTGGCACTTATGACAACCATGACCTGGATGACCGAGAACCTACACAATGATATATAGTGATGTTGCTGATTAAACAAAAAGGATCTTATTCTTTAATAAAAAGCTCTATCTCTATAGGAATTCTATCCATGCCAGACACTTATAATAACAACCTGAACCTGTCAGTGGCAAAAACGTGAACTTTTAACGGCCGTTGGAGTCTCAGTTTTTAATATTTATACCAAGGTATCATGGGTAATTTAATAGTATCATTCAAACAAAAGTTAATGGATAAACAGTATAACCAACCTAAGGGACAGAACAGGTCATACCATTCACCCTGCTTCCATTGAATCCTCAGTTATTTTCCACCATTCAACTGCTCCTGAAACTTTCCTCCCTGCACAATCTCTGATCTCAGTAACAGGTACACTTGCATTTTCTTGCCTGCTTTTATTCCCTCCAAACCCTCCCGTCTCACCTTGATCTAAATTCTGCTATTCTTAGCCGTCTGATGAGGAAACAGGGCCCGTGGCGGTGGCAACGACAGGCGCTGTGACACCTTTCACATCTGACAGGAACGAACTGACAGCATGAAAAACCGATTGCAGAGCTGTTTTGTTCTCTGTCATTAATTTTTTACTGCTAAAACTTCTCGCTTAGCGTCAGTGGTTAAAGATAGGATTCACCATGCTCGGGCTTTAATGTATTCTACTTTACAAAATGAAACTTACTGCAGAATAATTTCAAGCTGACATAGATGGAAAAGAAATGTTTTTTTCTTCCTTTCTTCAAGTTTTAAGTACAGTGTGATCATGGTGCTGAAATCACTGAGAATTCTCTGAAACTACAGAACTTTTATTTCAGAGTTTTTGTTTTATCGTGCATTTACCGTCTGGTTCAGTGTTTTAGAGACTTAACTGGTGAAGAAAGTGGAACTTTTAGCAAGTAAATAAGAATAGGGTTGCAAAAGGGTGGAAAATTTCTGGTAAATTTCCATAAAATTTCCTGACTTTCCATGGAAGGTTAAGCTGGAGAACTTTGGAAATATTCCAAATCGGAATTCCCATTTTGTATAAATGAATTTTCATGGGAATTTACAGGTATTTATGTAAGTTAATGGGAATTAACTGGAATTTGGGATAATTTATACAAACTATATCATATACTAACTAACCTAACCCTAAATATAAATACTTTGTTATAAGCAGATGTGTGCGAACTAATACAAATTTAAACAATTACAAATTTGAATAGAACTTTAATCGACTCTTTCATTGGCTTCTTCCTGGGCCTCATCGTTCCAGTTAAATCAAACTCTAACCTATGTTCTTGTATGAACAGAAAACTGGTAGAAAGCAGAAGAAACAGCATCGCAGTTGAGCTAGCTACCACCATGACAGCTAGCCTCTTACATTGTCAAATGAAATGCTGTTAGCTGGCTTACATTTAGGAGATCATTCTGTTGGTTAAACTTTAATACCACAGATCAATTATATTAATTCCAGTAAGATCATTAAAACTAATTAATAGTTAATTCCTATATCCCTTTCCCATGGAAAGTTTCCAACTTTGAAAATTGAGACAGATGACTTCTTCTAAAACTAAATCACTGAATACTGATGAATAAATAACAACACGTTAAGTTAAACAATCAATCAGTCATTTTAGTTGTTTTTCAAGCACTGCCAAATTTTATCTGGCTCCATCTTCTCAAATTAGATGATTTGCTGATTGTCGTTGACATTACTCATGGCAAACTGAAAATCCTTTGGGTTTTGAAGACTTCATCTTGGGCTCTAGAAGTTGAGATTGGTATTTTTGTTTCCCTAGTTTTTAATCTTTGTTAAACTATAATGGATGTAAATTATGTACTTAATCATGCAGAGCCACAGTCACTCATATTATTCAAGCTAAAGACAATAACATACAAAATGATTCCTACATACAGACAGTTTATGGATGATTGTTACAAGACTCATCATCCATTAAAAGAAAATAGATGCTCTACTCTTCTACCTGCCCTCCTCTGCTCTTCACACCCACTGTCTCTCCTATTTATCAGAGCTGGGTGTAACTCACACTCCTTAAAGTGATGAAACAGGAGGGATCATTCACAGAGTTGATCAACTGGTTTCCCAGGTCAAGTTAAGACATGACTCCGCAGCGACGCCTCTTAAAATCAAACAAACATCCAGGGGTGGTATAGTAGGGTGATGTTTGAGCCACCATCGCTCATCTAAGTGGGTCAGAGAGCCTATGGTGGCCGTCAGGTGACAAAATGGCATCAACCAGTGCATCAACTAGTCCTGTATTGATGTAATGACTGCATTTAGTTGTTAGAGAGTTAAAACTTTGTCTTCTTCATATACAAACTGCAGTGGGACATTGTAAAAACGTTTAAGTTGTTTTGTTTGTCGAGTCGGGGCTACTGTAGCTACAAGTTTGTTGCATGTTTAAATATCCTCAATCATTTGAATCATGCAGTTCATTCTGCTGCTGTATTTTATTTTTGGATTTGACTACAGATAATGTAGTCTACTCTGTCTTTGGTTATTTATTCTAAACATTAATTTGCATAACTACGTTCGTACGTATCCTGAGCAGCTCTCCCTACTGAAATTGGTTTGCGAGAAAACTACATTGCACAACAAGGAAACGGCTCAGTCACTAATGCCTACTTCGGTGGCTGAGGAGCCCCACTCAGCTGTTAAGTTCACTTTTACCTCACCTTCCTGTGTAAACACATAAAAGGTTAGAAAACATATTGACCATAACTCTGGGATCATTGACTGACCCGTCCGTCCAGGCCACTCAGCTCCCTGGGGCCTTGCCATCGGAGTTGATCCGATGTTTGTATTGGACGCCGTGGAGGATGTTTCGGTGGATGTTAAACTCCAACAGTTGCTGCTTTCATGGCTTCTGCAGCTCTCCGCAGGCGTCTGTCTTCCACCCACACAAACCCTTTGAAGTGCAAACGGAGGTTTTCCACAGCACTTTTCACCTCCACCTCTGGGCTCTGCAGAGAGGAGTGTGTGAAAGTATGTGGAGAGACAGATTGATTGCATCTTATGTGTGTGTTTGCTGTAAAGAACACAGTCTTTTATTCCCTTTTATGTGAGGGATGTTTCTCAGGTAAACATTCGGAGTAAATACGTGTGTGGGCAATTTCGATTTCGACTGCAGCTGAAGCAGTGTTATGTTGAATTATGGATGTATGAAACGTTTTGATAAAAGGGTGAACTGCTGCTCACACACTCTCCCTTATAATGGTGTAAAAGAGGTATTTATTTTTCTACACCTCTTTTTTGATCTGTTTTCCATAACTGAGCTTTTCTTCAGGAATGAATGAATTAATGTTATGATTGTTATGTTTATAATAACCTTTTAATACCAAAATGAGCACGTGTTTTTTTTCCTTTCCTAACTCTCTCATCTCGCTGTCTTGCCAATGTTACACATGACAAACAAACTCTCTGTTGCACATTCTTTCCATAGACTGTAAAAACCTATACATCAACCTACCACTGACAGGTGAAGTGAATAACATCAATCATTTTGTTATAATCCAATGTTCTGCTGGGAAACTTTGGGTCCTTCATTCATCTGGATGTTGCTTTGACAAGTACCACCCACCTAAACATTGTTGGAGACCAAGCAACAACACTCCCCAATGGCAGGGGCCTTCCCCAGCAGGACAGTGTTCCTACCACTGCACAAAAACTGCTCAGAAATGTCTTGAAGAACATGGCAAACTCCCCAGATCCCAGTATGATCCAGCATCTGTGGGACCTGCCTAATATTGTGTAGTTCCCCCTTGTGCTGCCAAAACGCCTCTGACCTGCCGGCATTGGATCCTGTGCGTTGCGGTGGTTGGGGCCTCCACTGATCTGGCTTGTTCCCGATCATTCTATAGATGCTGGATCGGATTGGATTGGGATCCGTGGGGGTTTGGAGGCCAGGTCAACACATTGGTCTCCAACAATGTTTAGGTGGGTGCTTTGTGTCAAAGTGACATCTAGATGAATGAAGGACCCAAGGTTGAATTGTAACAAAACGATCAATGTTATTCACTTCATCTGTCAGTGGTTTTAATGTTGTGACACGTAATATGCCGAAACCTTCCATTTCAGCGTCCTCCTTAAGAGGTTTTGTGACGATATAACATCACAGTACTTCCACCATGGCATGTTCACACAAATATAAAAGGCAGCTTAGTTTTTCTGTGTTGTCCCACTGTATGATTTCTATTAACAGTGGCTTAAATGAGTTCGATCAATTAGTTCCAGAAAACTACCTCTAAACTGAGCAGAAGAAATACAAACAAAATTGAGTTTCTGTATTGGAAAAGAGAAGGATGGGATCAAACAGAAGCTCCTCTCTGCTTACATAATATTCTTCAAAGAAAGACAGTGGGCGTAATTAACATAACTTTCATTTCTTTTTTATCACTCAAACTTGCAGTTTTTCATGAAAGTATTTTTGTGATTCCCCTCTTGATTTAAGGGAAAAAAGGTCCAAGGGGAAGTAGTTTCAAGATGATTCATTCAGCTGGCTCCAGTCCTGAATGGTGTTTCGTAACAAACTGACATTGACTTCAAAGTCAGTTGTTTTGGGGTTTGTTTGCTCAGTTTTCCCACCAGTTAAATTCACTGGAGAAGCTGGGAGTTTAAAGGATTTCTGCCCCATCTATCGACCGTTTGGATCCATAAACGCAGGAAATGCAGTTGTTGGCCTTCCAAAGCTTGTACCGATCAAGAGTCTGTCTGTTCGCCAACAAGTAAACTGGCTTTGACTCACTGCACCAAAACGTCCCAAAGCAGCCAGACAATCAGCTGCCGTCACCGAGGCTAATGAGAAAACTGTGACAGTTTTAACGTTTCATTGACTGCAACTGTTTGCTGATTACACTTGTCAATATTCTGCTGAGGATCAGTGCACACCACTGCCTCCTGAAACAATAGAATGATAAATACCAGTGGATGTGTCTCCTTTCAGTGAGTCAGGAGAGTCTCGGTCGGCGGATTGACTCGACTCTCAAACAGATGTGAGCTGATGTAATAACAACATGTGTTTATGCATTTTACTCATACAGATTTCTACTTTTTTGGACAAAGATAAATATGTTTTTTGATCTGAAATGTTGAAAAGGTGTGGTCTGTTTGGACTCAAAATGGGCAGTCAACAGTAAATCAAGCAAAACTGTGGGTAAATCTGCACTTTATTCTCACAGAAATAAACAAGAGTTGTGGAAGAAGAGAAGAGAAGAGAAGAGTTGTGGGTAAAAAAATAAAATTAAAAAAAAAAACAGTCAAAACTTAAGTAACAGAACTGAAGCAAAACAACACTGGGAAATTGAACCAATCTTGGCCTATGATCCTAGGCCCCAGCACCTGCAACCAGACTGACTACAATCAGACTTAGCCTCACTTAGCATTGAGACAGGAAGTAGGTGGAAAGAGAAGGCCTGACTCTGTCCAAAGTTCCTTAATCTGTTTGTTTGTTTGTGTTGTGTGGTATTGTCCCTGATGTCCCATTGGTTAAAATCTTGAATGATCCCTCTGTGTGTTTCCAGGAACAGCCATTTTATCGCAACGTTCAGAGCCACCAGACTTCCTTGACAAAAACAGTAATTTTACCTCATAGAACACAGGAGTTGCTGGGATACTACTGCATTGATCTGTTAGTTTGTTTGTGTTATCGTTTGGTACTTATACTTAAATAAACACTGCCTCTACCTCCAGAAGTTGAAAAAAACACAAACACACTAACAGATGGAGGCAGTGACTCCTGTGTTCTGCTTGGTAAAATTCCTGTTTTTGTCAATGGAGTCTGGTACTGCTATACAGGAATGTTTCTGGTTGAAGTTATCCTTTAGTCCTGTTGCAACACATTAGGGCTGAATAAAAACACCTTCCTGGTTAAATAATAGTACAGTGAAGTGCTGCTTGCTGCTAAATCTGTTGATGTTTGGTTGGTAATAACAACACCCTCCTTCTCCAGTTTTATTTTAAGCCCGTGTCACACTGTACAGCTGTGACATGTGGTTGTCCCTGCATTAGAGTAATTACACAAACGGGATCTCTTTTTTCCCCCAGTTTTTATATATTTAATTTTTGTCGGGCAGGGGTGCCGCTGGCTGCTGTCAGTCATTTGACTTTACTTGACGCTTGGCGCTGCCATCTGTGGAGGCCAAAGCCTTTAATCACCTCTAAGTCCATTGGACGGCCGCGGCAAAGGTCCTTAAGAGCTTAAAAAGCACAACCAGCACACTTTCACACACATTAACACATCAGCTCGGAGAGAGAGATATTTTTAGTTAAGTTCTGGATAATTACCATCTGTTGGACATTTTTAGGTCTCATCAGTGACCTTAATGACGAGATTCTCCTGTGCCGTCATTAACAATGCTGCAGGACCATTTGTTTTCTTCATTAGAACCCCAAAACATGTCTGCGGTAAAACCCGGTGGCCTCGAACAAGAGTAAATACATAGTGAGGCAGACTGATTTAGCACGAGTGGCCTAAACATGGAGGTTGAATCAGTTCAAATGAAATAAGATCATAGCTACAGAGAAGGCAGAGGCAAAAACACAAAGTGTAATAATTATGTTTTTTAAAAGGTAATGTTTCAGGATTCAGTTCAAAAACTATATTTAATGGCCAAAATTGTATGGACAGATCCCAAACCTACTTTTACTCTGGGTTTACCATAACAAGCCATGGTATAATTTAGTTTTTGGGGTATTTTTTAGTTTTATTCAGACAAAATAAACAATTAAAACATGAAACTTTGTGCTCTGCCTTTGTTTTTGGTGATATTTAGTAGGAAAACATAAAATAAAAAAATAACGGGGGAAAAAGGAGTAGTTCACCCAGATTACAAAAAACATATTTTCTCACTTTTATGCTGACAGTTTTGGGTTTTATTATATTATTATACATATCAATGTCATGTCTTTACTGCGCTCTAATAATATTGATAATTTCTCTAATAGAAGCATAAAGGGAGACAAATAATACATTTAAAATTGCCTTTTTTTGTAATTTGGGTGAATTATCCCTTAAAGAAATGATAACTGTTAATGCCCTGTAATATCATATTTCTGGAACTTAAAAATATAAAAGTGATTAAAAACTGATGTAGGAGAGCGTCCAAACTTATTTACTTCTTCCTACTTCTTATCGGACATATAATATTTATTTGTTATTGTTGTTTATTGAATTTTGGTTGTATATGTTTATGGTTCATTTTATTTACTGTTTTGTTTTATAATGCAAATATGCAATATGCAATAATCAAGTCATGAGCTGGAAAAACTTCCATTTAAGAGGCTGAAACCTTGAGCAGAACTGGACTCATGGTGGGTGGGTGATCACCTGCCTCGACCGGTCGGTCATTAGCAGCAAACTTTTGCATGCATCTGTTTACCTGTGCGTCCCTGGAGATGATTAAAAACCTTGAACGTTTGCAGTCAGTAAAACGTGAGTTTTTGAAGGTGAAATGTTGTTGCACGTGATTTTAATGTCGATAAACTCTAAAATGGAGGCAAATGAATAAAAACACATGTATTAATAAAGGTTTTTATTTGAAAAACACAGTCACAGTAAAGCTCCACTCGTCCCGGAGCGTACACCTCGCTACAGGCTGCTATAATTAGCCCGTGTCCCCCGGGTCCCCGGTGTTTGCAGGCAGCATATGTCGAACCGGAGCGAGGGACTTTTTTTGGAGCTGCTCCGCCGCAGCCGCAGCGCCGCTTCACTTCCGCGTTGTCTGACACCGTAAAGCAGGAAGCACTGTAGTAATGTGTAGGAGTTAATCTGTCCCTGCTGCTGTTTACCTACAGGTATGTCCACCGCCGGCTCGTCTCGTCCACCCTCAAACCGAAATGTGTCACTAATGTGTCCGTGAACACACCGCGGCGGGGGTCCGGACTTTTACTGAGGCGTTAGCTCCGGGGGCTAATTCCTCCGGACGGGCGGTGTTTACATTTTTTTGGGGGGGTTGTTCGTTAGTGTCACAGCGGACACACACACATACACACACAGCTTTAGCCCCGTTCATGAGGCGTTTATGTGACTCAAACCTGCCGTTAAATGTGTCGCGTGAACTCACGAATAGGTGTTTTTTTGTTGTCATTCCGGTGCCAGGTGAAGTGAGGAGACAGGAGAAGCTAAATGGAGGCTAACTAACTACTAACCCCCCTCCCTCCCTCCTAACCCGGACCAATCCGTGCTACAGGAGAGGAACTGCGGTACATTAGCACCAGGATGCCAGCCGGTAAGCTCCCTGTGTGTGTGTGTATGTGTGTGTGTGTGTGTGTGTGTGTGCGTGTGCGTGTTTGTGTGTTGAAGGACAAACACACTACACTTCAGTGTGTACGTGTTGCGTTTAATGACAGTTTCGAGCTAATTATATCAAGGACACGAGGATTGAAGTGGAAAAAGTAGTGCAGTGATGCGTTCACTGTCACAGCTTGACTGTGGCGTTTGTGGTGTCTACAACCTGTGGAGCTTTTCTCTGACACATCTCTACCTCACAAATTAAGACTGTAAAGTTTCCAGCCACTGAGTTTTAAAGATTAGCGTCTTTCCTCAGTTTAATATCTGTAGGTTTTGGACAAAACAAGCAGCTTGAAGACTGAATGACTGAAACACTGAATCACAGAACAATCAGCAGATTTATTGATGATGAAAATAATTAATAATTCAATCTGAGAGGATCCCAGATTGTAAAAGGGTTGTTGCAGATAAGGTTTCCCTATGTGCTATAAAACAGTAAAGGAAACCCTGTGTTGCATTCACTGTCAGTGTCACGGCATTTGTTGGAATCACTGCTACTTTCTGTGCTGCATTCACTGTCACCGTGCATGGCGTGAGGTGCAGTCAGACCGGAGTGAAGAAATAACATGAGAGCGATTGTAAACATGAACTGTGGGAGCTAGTGTGGCTAACAGGCTAACAGCACGGAGCCGCTTCTTATCTAAAACTTTATTTTCCTGAACTTCTGGATGGACAGTGAAGTAGCTTTTTACTCACAGGTTGAACTCAGGTGTAAACAGCTGCTCCTTTTATAACGTCTGAAAGGAATCCATAAAGAGACGTAGGTGTCACGTGAAATGCCACCATCAGTTTGTGTGTGCTGCGTTCACGGTCACCTGTGTTTAGGAGGTTTAAACACCGCAGTTTGTGAAATTCCTGTTTTGTCGCGGAGTTTCGGGGAGACGTGTTGCAGAGAGGGAACGACAGTGAGCTGGATAAACTCTGCAGAGAAGTCAGGGAGTCTCTGAGGGATTTTGACAAATGGGTCACTTTACCAGAATACACCAGAAAGCTTTTTCAGGCCTCGCTCACCTCGTCAGCTTGACAGAGGCTGATATCAGACGATCACAGGGTTTAAGGAGGAAGGACAGGAAACCATGAGGCTTGTTTCCTTAGTTTTAATCAAATTCTGGATTTTTTAGAGTTGAAGAAAACACAAATATCACCCAGACAGAGATCCACTTCAAGGTTAATTAAATAATGACCCATGACCCATGAAACATGAAATTGTCATGCTTCAAGAAATATAGATCGCAGATGAAAGCTCTGCTTTACAGAGTCTGATTCAACTTGTTTCGTTGGTTGATTTTCGGTGAAATGCTCCCGTATTCTCGAAAGTTTCAGTCTTGCCTTGTTTTGTTTTTTTTTTGCCCTTTTTCTTCACCCAGACTTCTTTATTAGTAATACAGTCGTAACAGACAGTGGAAGAGATACTGTAGTGCACTGCAGTAACAAGAGAACCTTCAGATGGTTCCTCTTACAAAGTCTTAAAGGTTTTATACGATGCGTCAACAAATTTCGTGTTGATGTCGGTGATTTTGTCAACTAGTCGTTGCAGCTCTGGTGAACTGTAAAATGTAGCAGTAAATATGGATGTTATACTCTAATTAATGCATTTAACAGGCGCAGAAATCTGCTCAGTAATGTTAAAGAGGTTTTTGTTTGTGAATTTGAACGAAGATCAGTCACATGAAAAGTGATGAAGCCTCAGTCTCAGAGATTCCCATCTGGAGTTAAACCTCAACAATTCAAATCAAAGTTTTCTTTTTCTTTTGTCCTGCAGTTAATACAGTGCAACATAAGAAGCATTATGACGATCTTAACATTTTCTACATCCTCAGATTCCCTCTGTTGTTCCTTTTGTCCTTGTCGTTCCTCTGTCCTGACTTTAACCCCCTGTAATCTCTCGCTCTCGCTCAGCGTAGCGTAACGTAAACAGCCGAGACACGAGGCTTCAAAAGCTGCATGCTTCTGTGTTTCTATTTTAGGAAAGTTGGACTTTGGGCGCCCTCTCTCTTTTTTCTTCTCCTCCAGCAGCTGCTCTGGCAGGTAACCAGCTGCTGTTTACTGCACAATGACTCTCTCCTCCAAAAACCCACTTGGCTGCTGATACAAGTAGGATGAGAAATCAGAGTCCTGTGGCCCAGAAAGTCCTGTCTCCTCCAGACAGACTTGTTCTGGTAGTGGAGAAATGGATGGTGGAGGAGGAGGAGGAGGTGGAGGAGGTGCTATTTTAGGGCGGCTGATGTGTCTGGATGTTGGTGTGTGTCCGCGGGCAGCATCTGCAGCTTCAAGGACTCTGCATCCCTGCAGGCCTCGTGTCTGCTCTGTAATTACTCCCAGTGGTAAACTGCTGATTACATTAGCAGTAATGTGACACCTTCAACATCGATCCCTGATGGACCAGTGCGACAGAATGGGGCAGTGTGTGGTTTCTTTGTGTGTCTCCAAATGGTGTGAGTTTCTGATCAAGTTGGAAAAGTCTGGAAATGGATAAAAATTTGTTTTTGTTTTAGTTAGCATCACCCACAACACCATTGTTCTGATGTTTGAAGCCTAAATCCAATCTCCAGAAGTAAAAAGCAACAACCTCTTTAGTCTCATTTAGACACTCGTTAGCAACCGCCTTTTTTAAGACACGTAAAAGCGTCAAACATCAGGAGTGGGGGATTTACTGACCCATTTTATGTCGGAGAATAAAACCTGAAAATGTCTTGAGCTTGTGTTAAAACCACAGACCAGAAACACACTGACTTTAGGAGAAGGGAACCGAGAGTGCTAACGTGCTAACATACTTCCGGGGTATTAGAACTCATTCCATCTTGTTCTTGAGAAACAGGAGTTTTTGATCCTGTCACCTGTCTCTGAGCTAACGTTAGTGGCGCTTAGCTAACAGTCGAAGAGCGTCAGAAAAACACAGATTTTTAACGTGAAACAGTTTTGTTCAGTGAGCTTATGGATTTTAATCACCTGGTCTGTTTCAGAGAGGAGGAGACCTGTGTGAATAATTCAGCTTCCACTAAAAACAACAACAGCTAACAACTGACACTGAAGGAATCCAAACCTAAAAACAAGCTAAGCTAACGTTAGCAGCAGCTCAGCTAACAGCCGGCAGTAGAAACCTCCTGAATGATGAACACTGAAGGAATCAGAACCTACAAATGATGTGTTCACTGACACCTTGATACAGATACATTAATGTTCTGTGAGCGAATGAAATTGAACTGGTAAGGTTTAACGCTGAATTAGGTCTTGTAGCTTTCAATCGTTGGTAATTGTGTGTGTGTGTGTGTGTGTGTGTGTGTGTGTGTGAACTGGACAAATCAAATGACCGTGTAACAGCGATTTAATTATAATTGTGTGAAGTGTGTTTGAGTCACATCGAGACAGAAAGTGGACGGACCTGCGTCGCTTTGGCTGAGTACTGCTATTAATAATCGATTTCCTCTGTGTGTGTGTGTGTGTGTGTGTGTCTGTCTGGGTGTGTGTTTTTGTGTGTGTGTGTATTGCTGCTCCATTTTAGAGCTCTTACTCCTGGGTCTGTTGTGGTCTAGAGGCTCTCATTATCCTCAAAGTGTTAACCACCTCAATTAAGTCATTATGTAGGACAAACCCGCCGTTGCTGCCGTCACTCACACTCTGCTGCTGCTGTTTCTGTTTTACAGTCAGATAAGCTCACAGTGAGATATGCAAAGATAAATGGATGGCTGGAAGGATGCCTGCTGGGAAATGATTTCTTATTTTCCCGCATTATTGTGTTGAGATTTTCATGTTTTCCTGAATCTGTCTCTCTGTTTCCCGGTGGGACGCTGCGACTGCAGAGCTGTTAAAGTGACACTTCTGTTATAGTTTTTATACAAAATATGTCCCCTATGATCAGCTATTCACTGCGTCCAGCTCAGCCCCTATCTGTGCTAACCGAGCATTTTCATTACAAGCTGTTTGACATAAAGCTTGTTTGTTGTCCCCAAATGAAATGAGGAAAAAAAAAACTGAAGGACCACCGTCGGCAGGAAAACAGATACGGGATATGTTTAAGATCAACAAAGTCCTCAGTTCAGCTAACGTAGACCTGTGAGTCTAGAAAGAATAAAACTCAGCTAATGTAGCTTCAGCTAGCGTAGCTTCACCTAGCGTAGCTTCAGCTAACGTGGGCCCACAAATCTAGAAGGAGTAAAACTTTGAGTGGACTTTGGTAACATGAATTCAAACATTTAAAGTTTTGGACAGTGACACATTACTTAGTAAACATTATATCACTTTGTGTCTGTGTTATTGTGAGGGATAGGGCTGTCACTTTTTCAAAAATTCAAGAAGTCGTCATTCGAATGTTCTAGCCCGCTCCCACAAAACACCACAATGTGTCAAAGTGACAAAGTTGGATGCTGACCTAACAGTTACTGTGATGGATTAGACCTTAAAATTTCAGGTGTCCTTATTTATCTGCCTGGAACTAATTGAAAAATCCATTCAGAAATCTAAATCTGTACAGAATCCTTTGAAAATGTTCTTCTAAACCTCCTGCTACTGTCTATGCAGAGTTACTGTTAAGATGGTTTATTTCCATGTACGTCACGCTGTTGTGTTTGCTGGAAGAGCTTTACATTTGTTGTGAACGTGTCTAAATGGATCTGGACCACCTGCAGTGAGGTTTCCCATGCGTTCAGATACTTCAAAGTTATGCCCGACGAGAACCCGGTCGCTCTGCGCCGGTGTCTTCATCCCAGGTGGAACGGGGTGGGGTACTATTTTGGATGCAGAAGGAATCAAAGTTGATCAGACCCTGGTGGGGGCCCCTGGCGTTTGTTTTGATGCTCCGCTGGCTAATTGTACGTGTGGTCGGTTCCTGTGCTCTCAGGACGGTTCCTCCCTCAGTTGTTGGCTGTGATTTTGTATGCGTAGCGGAAGACGGTTTGTTCTGCAAAGGAGGATTTGGCCTAAATATAACTTCAAAGGAGACGCGTCTCCCTCTGTTTCCTCCACCGGTCGCATCTTTGCAGAGAAGGGAAGCTTTTATCTTTGTCTGCTTGTTGTGCGACGCTCTGCTTACTGCTGCACTTTCTGAAGGACTTTACAGTTTTCCTGTGGCCTGTTTTCATCCTCTGGTGTTTGTGTGTGTTTCTATCAACAGCAGACAGGTGTAGGAACATCAGAAATGGCTGAGCAGGAAATGACAGGTTTATTTCCAAATTGAAATGATTTTATGTGAGAATTAAAACACGCTTTCATGTGCAGATTAACCACAAAGTATTTGTATGTAAATTATGATGAACTGAGTCAAAAAAAACTGAGTATAAAATGGAACAAACTAACGTAAACTAAATTAAAAGACTTTTTGGGAACACTTTCTCAGATAACTTGCATATGTCATTCATGTTTTCAGTGCTTTTTGTAGTTCAAACACAGTTGTTGAAAACATCATAGAAAATAAGAATAATAACAATTTACCTTGCAAACACGTTTTATCTGCCTTAACTGAACATAAAAAATAAACTTGTGTAACTCATCAAAAAATTTAAATAAAACAAAAATCTGATGACCACGATCACAAATTCAGCAGTTTGTGAAAAGTATTTCCTGTCTGGAAGTTCGTACCTATAGTCCGGGTCTTTAATCGGTTTCCTGAACCCAGGGACATCATATCTTAAACTATGAAGTAGGAAACTGCGTTTGATAGATGTTAGTTTTGGGTTCATTAGGTTCAATTAAAACTGCATATGCTCAGCTGCCATCGAAAATACCCAAATAATGCACTTTGTTGCAGTAATAGTTAACGGTAATAAAATTATTTGTATGGTTTTATTTGTTTTGTTTATTTATTGAAATTTTCAGGCAACTTTGTAAGAAATGCTGCTGCACTTTGTGTTTTCTTTTAATTAAACATATGCTTAAAGGCATTTCATTGAAGTTTTGTGTTGGAGTTTGTATTATTCTAAATTTTGACATAATATTTTCATTTTTTCTTTCGTCATACTAATAATTGCTATCAGCACTGGCCCTGAATAAACCATATTGGTCAATTCCTACTATGTAGCTTTGGTTTAACTGAGTGATAGTCAGCGGCTTAAACTGCTGGAATCAGACCCTGTAGATCAGTTAAGAAGACTTAGATGTCATTTAAAAACCAGTGTTCATCTCACATTCCACCGTAAAATATCAAGAATTCTGAATGTAGTTTGGTGTGTTTGTTACAGCCACAACAGCTCCTGCTCCTGCTCCTCTCAGTGCATTGTGTATTTGTTTTCAGAGCACATACGACTAACACAGCAGCAGTCCAGACGCTCGCTGTGAGATCCCTCTGGCTCTGCAGTCTGTCCTTTTTTTTGGGATGTGAGATGGTGTTTGTTAAATCTGTGGAGGGAGACTCACCGTTTCAGTCTGAGTTTCTTTGTTTTTTTCCTGCTGTATTCTAAAATTAGTGAAGTGATAAAAGAAAACATAAGCCAAAGAGTCAGCCCTGCTCTGCTTGCTAAAATAGATAAATAGAAATATATTTGTCATTGAGCTGTGGCAGGTTAGTTGACCAGTTGACACTGGTGTCTGAAATTCACAAATTTACTCCAAAAATTTGCCTGTTGCTGTCAAAGCTGGGAAATTTTCATGTAGTAGAAATCAGCAACTTCAGTCAGAGGTTGAGAATTGTGTGAAATGTTTTCAACAACAAAAACACATGTTGTCAAAGCTGTTTTTCTGGGCTCTGTAAATAGAAAAATCAAGTTTCTGGAGATCTCGCAAAGCTTTCATGAGATTTTTCCTGACATCTTGTAA
Organism: Lates calcarifer; assembly: GCF_001640805.2. Classification (NCBI taxonomy): domain Eukaryota; kingdom Metazoa; phylum Chordata; class Actinopteri; family Centropomidae; genus Lates; species Lates calcarifer. The sequence continues at coordinate 1,858,670 of NC_066836.1, read as the reverse complement.
GTTTCTGGAGCTTTCAAGAGATTTTTCTGGAGATTTTGTAAAAGTTCATAGAGATCTTGCAAAGCTTTTGAGTAATTTTTCTCAAGAGCTTTCAAAAGTACTTCGTTTTTAAAATTTTTTTTTTCAACCTTCAGAATTATTGTTTGTCCTTCTTTGTCCTGGACTCTGTAGTTTAGCAGCCCAGAAGTTGTTTTTTTTTATATTGATTTGAAGAGTAAAAATGGTATTTTTTGATTCTTTGTTTTCATTTGATTGTTGTTAGCTGCTCTTACTAAACTGTTGATCTCCAACTTTTTTTTTTAAAGTTATCCCTTTTTGGCTTTTAGCCTTTATTAGACAGGACAGTAGGAGAATGACAAGCAGCAAAGGTCCACCTGGATTGGGAGTTGAACCGGGGTCCAGCTGCTCAAGGCACTGAAGTTATGTGCCCTAACCATTCGGCCACTGGGGCACCTGTCTTGGTTTTAAAAAAATAAAATAAAATAAAAAAAGCTCACCCTCTCCTCACAACTTTTGGTCTTTGACAGTGCTGAGCTGTTTAGCCAAAGTGTGGTTTGTCCATGTTGGATTGTTGGATTTTTGACGATTCATTCGATACTGAGCAGTGCAGTGTAATGAAGGAAAAACAAACATGAGATCAGATGCATTTTTAGCATCGCTGTGATTTTTATTCATCCAGTTTGTTTTCAGCTGAATCTAAATTTAGTGTCTGAACCGTCTGACTTGTGTGTGGTGTGATGGTTTCTGCTGCAGCCATCTGTGACTGTTACACACAAATACACATTTGGATTTCTATACTTATGTGGACCATCGACACAAAACATTCCCCAGCCTCTAACCATAACCTAAATCTGACCTTCATCTTAAAATCTAAAACTAAGATTACATCGATTACCTGAAGAACACCTCAGAGGAGGAGAAAAGGTGCAGAAGGCATCTTTATTTTTTAGTGTATTACATTGTGTAAAGAATGTTTTGATTACCTTTGTCATTCTGTTACCAAAACACAAAACTATGTGAAACAAATTAGTTTAAAATTAGCAGAGTGTTCACTACTATTGATGTGAGTAGCAGCCATCTTGAATTCTTATGTCAGGGTTGGTGGGGTAGCTCTGACTTTCCAAGTTGGAAATCCAACTTCAGGGGCTGTTCCAGTTGAAACTCAGAAATTCCAACTTTCAAATACAACTGGAACGCACTGTTATTTCTGTTTCTGCTACTGTGAATCATCTGGTGTAATGGTGCTTTGTCATTTGGTGAGGGAGAGGATAGGAGCGTTTGTTTTGATGTAGCGGGTGTCCCTGATGAAAACGCAGCAGAATCATTGTCATTTAAAAATGAGATCGCAATTTTAATATGATTATTTGTGCAGTCCCTGTCGGGCCGTGGGGACCCATCAAAACATCCTCGCTTTTCAAAATAAATGTACACAATTTCTAATATGTCCCCATTTTCCAAAATATCTTTACTTTCACAGGAAAAAAAAAAATCCAAAAACATCCTTCCTTTCCAGAAGTTTTCCAATCTTTTGAAAAATATGCTCATGCCCAATGTCTAAGGTTCTTTTCACACTGGGGGTATTTTTTTCATGCAGTTAATTTCCACAACAATTTATTTTTCGTGAGATTTTGTAAAAGTTTCTAGCGATCTCGCAAAGCTTTCGCAAGTTTTTTCTCGACAAGAAGTTTCTGGAGATTTGCGAGCATTTTTTGCCTTTGCATTCTTTATTTGCGTTACACTGTACGTGAAAAGGTCTTAAGTTTTAAGCCTCAAACGGCCTGTAGAGGAAGTGGGGACCGCTCAAAATGTGCTCACTTCCAGAGGTTTTCCAGTCATTTGAAAAATATTGTCATACCCAGTGACTAACACTAAAATTAGTCCTCGCATAGCTGGAAATACAAGCGCACACACACGGAAAAAAACCCAACCTTGCTCTGTTACACAATCACAGAGGCCCACACACACTTACAGAGTCAAATACACATCCACACACTTGTGCGCGCGCACACACACACTGAAACGTGCACAGGAAATACTAAATTCCTTCAGTATCAGTCCTTCTCAGTAAATCTGCATAATCACACTCCAATCAGGATGATTAAAACATCTTAAAACCAACACACATTCATGTCATCTCAACAGTGTGCACGTGTCTATATGTGTGTGTGTGTGCAGGGTGTTTAATGTCTCTCCCCCTCAGCCCTGGGGGAGTTGGTACCGAGGTGGTTTTGAGTGTTTTTAGCCGTTTGGACTGGGACTGCAGGTGAAGCTGCAGCTCCGCAGATCTGCTGCTGCTGCTGCAGCCGGCGGCGAGGGGAAACACAAATACTGCAAGGTCAGAGATGAGAGTCAGATCGTGAGGGGGAGAGAGAGAGAGAGAGAGGGGGGAGAGAGAGGGAGGAAACAGAGAGAGAGAGAGAGAGAGAGAGAGACATTGAGGTCCACCTGGCAGGCCGTCCTCCGCTTCGCCATCAACAAGATGGATTCAGAGAACAACGAGTCGGGTAGGAGGCTGTTTTTTAATTTGTGACTCTCCAGTGTTTGTGTGTCTGTGTGTACAGGGGGAGGGGGGGGAACAGAGTCCAGGTCTGTGTGTCTGTGAGCGGCGGTGTTGATGGTGGTGGCGGCCATTGATCTGCTCTTGTCTGTACTATCGAGCCCACTCATCCTCGGCCCGTCCAATCAGCCGCCTGGTTCTGTTTGACTGGCGCACCTCGAGACCAATCGGTGCACGAGGGCACAGATTTCATCTTCTCATAACGAGGGAGGGCCGGGCTGTAACGGGTTACTGATGATTGATGATTTGTAGCTGTTGTTATTGTTTTTATGAATCATTATGTTTCACCTCAGCTGTGTCTGCGTCATGGGTCCATGGTGTATTTTTGCATATTTGTATTACACAGATCATAGACAGCAGACAGGAGATGATGGGGAATGTGTGCATCCCAAACATTTTGCCGTCAGGCCACTCCTAAATAATTTTATATGATGATGTACAATATAAACTATTATTGCATGAGATTTATTAATGAAAAGAGCCCTGACTGTGCAGACAGTGTGTGTTTACAGTTAATCTCATTTCCAAGTGAAACAGCTGCAAATTGTAAAAATTTAAGATTTGTTTTGACTCCTCTGACCCAAGAAATACATCTGAAATGATGCACAACACACCATCAATACTAATATATAGTAAATATATAATAATAATATGTACAAATCTAAAACCATGTATAAAACTAATATTAGCTATGAAAACATCACAAAAACCACTAGATAACAAAAAGTATTAACAGTGGACAATGTGCACCAAGTTTATAACATACATGGCTCAATTTCCAAAGAAAAAAATAAAATAGCGCAGCAGCATTTTTCCACACAACATTGTGAAGGGCAAACAAGAGGAGCTACGGAAACTCAGGAGGTACAGAGGAGGCTATGTGCAAGTGCAAATGTTGTTTCCAAAGGATAAATGAATAGATATAACACAAATGCTCAACATAATAGTTATAAGTAAAATTCACAAATATAAATATAAATCAGAAATGATAAACAATAATGTCCATTTTTAACTCAACTTATCAGGAGGAACCATTTCTTGAATAGTCAAAGGAATATTGGGACTGTTAGTTGGGTGAAACATTCACATTAACATCCACTTGTAAACTGAATCCACCTCTCAGACTGTGTTCACTGTAAACATGACTGAACAGATCCACAGCTGCTTCAGCTTTACTAACACGCTCTGTAATGTTCCCGCACCACCGACTGAAAAACCTCCATGAACCGACCTCTACATGGGAGACTGTTGCGCATCTGTGTCCAGGTGAATCTGAGCATGAAGGACTGTGTGTTGTTGTGGTGTTGTTGTGATGTTTGGGTGGTTTGCGGTCGTCCTTGAGCCTCAGGCTGGCAGATGTTTGATTGGCGGCAGCGCTGAAGCACCAGAGGTCGTATGTTGTCTTTCATGCTCAATTAAGTCCTTCCTGCCGACCATACTACCTCGCTGTGAGACACACACACGCTGACTGGATTACTCATTCGTATGCATGTGTAGCAGCTAAATGTCTAAAGCTTTAATTTTCGTTTCCCTTTTATTTTTCAGCTGATTTTCAGGCCAAAACCTCCTCAGTTGTTGCCTCTTGAAGAGCTCACAGTTATAATTTTATCTTTGATTTGTTTGAGGAGGCTTCTTCTAAATCAAACATCATCTGTTCTCCCCTCATGTCCTCAATTAAATTCTTCTGGAGTTGCGAAACCGTAAAACTGCAACTCTTCCACAAGTGAGAGCAAAACTTTCTTTCTTGATGACGCTGGAAAAATGTCGTCAGCGGGTGAAATTGAGGGCGAGCTCAGACGATGGGGGAAAATCACCGGTTTGGTCAGTGCAGACGGGGACAAAATTAACAAGTAGCTGAAGTTATAATTACAATTAACCTACTTTCCACTGATAAACTGTCCAAATGGAGCCCATCACTAAAATTACTCTCCCCCTTGACCTTTTTAAAAGTGTGTATGATCACACACAGACTTAGCTCAGGGTTTTCTGTAAGCACCGCAGATTAAAACATTTTCAGTCGACTACTTTCTCACTGTTTGAAGGCACCGTCACTTTTATATAACATTAAAACTAGAATTTTAAACTAGATGAAGGATTTTAGTCATCAGATGTCTGGATCTTCAGTAATCAGAGAAACAAGCTGAGCAAACGGCTGCTGTCAACGTCCTGCGTCACAGAGAAACATCGAATTTTAATGAGAAACTGTTTTATTCAGTGTTTTTACTGGTTTTAATCACTTAGTCAGTTTGTTTTGGAGAGGAGGAAAGCTGTGTCCCAGTAAAAACCTCCTGAATGATGAACACTGAAGGAATCCTAATCACAGCTCAGCTAACAGCGCCAGAAAAACACTGATTTTCAACGTGAAGCTTTATTCTGTTTTTTTTTTTTTCCTGTTTTAATATTCAGATCTGTTTGTTTTGGAAAGGAGGAGACCTCTGAGTATAATTCCACTCCCAGTAAAAACCTTCTGAATGATGAACACTGAAGGAATCCTAAAAATGAGCTGAGCTAACGTTAGCGGTTCTGCTGTGCAGATTATTCAGCCCGCAGTTAAAACCTTATGTTAGCTCAAAAACAAGTTGAGCTTATGTTAGCAGCTTTAGCTAACTACCTACTTTATTCAGTGTCTTTAAGAGGAGGAGGAAGAGGAGGAAACCTCTGAGGATTATTCGGCCTTACGGTAGCTCAAATCAAGTTAAGCAAACGTTAGCTGCTTTAGCTAACTTTTTGCTTTATTCAGTTTTTTTTTTTCAAGTTTTAGTGATCAGGTCCATTTTGGAGAGGAGGAAACCTCAATAAGACCAACTATTTCTGACCCCCAGCTGGTTGTATTCACTGTTTTTGTATTCACCCTTGCTTAGTTTAGGATAAACAAATGGTGGTGGTGAAGTTTTGTCGAATTTTAGTCCGATTAGAAAGATTTCGAGTGACAGATGAACATATCGTGTGACCTGAAATTATCTATGACCTGGATCAGAGTGAAACAAGTCTTTTTTCAGTCGTGGTTTGACTCTTGATCTGTCTGTCCAATCTGAATCCTCTCAGCCAGAAAAAAATGAAATGATTTTTGTCCTGAGCCTCCCTCTGCTTGTTCTTCTTTTTTTGCTCTGTGTATTGTACATTAACATTTTCAGACATTTTGCTGACATTTAACTTACATCCCCAGACATTTAGCTGACAAAGAGATTTGATTTGTCGGTTTTTATCACAGAGGTTGGTCACAGTCACAGCTGATTTGTTACCTGTGCTTAAACTATTGTAGGATGAAGGAAGGAGGTGTAGCTTTGCTGCCCATGATTATCTGTAAGTACAATAACTGAGGGAAAAGTAGTTGATTTAACGGAGGCAGAGCATTTCTCTGTGTGTTTTCTCTGTGTGGTCTCAAGCTGAAATTGGTGCTTAAGTTGTCAGTCAACTGATTCAGTCAATCAACAGAAAATTTAGGTGACTTTATCAGGGAAAATATTTTCTGCTTTTAGCCTTTTAAATGTGAGGATTTTCTGCTTTTGTCTGTTTCTTTTATAAACGGAATATGTTTTGGGTTCTCACCTGTGGTTAGCAGAGGTTAGCCGGTTAGCAGAGTTTAGCTGGTTGGCAGACGTTAGCAGAGTTTAGCTGGTTGGCAGAGGTTAGCTGGTTAGGGGTGTTGGCTAACTAGCTGGTCTCTTGCTGTTCATATTTAGCAGAGTGATGTCAAACTATCTTTTGGGTTTCAACTGTTGGTCAAACAAAACGACATTTGGACATTACATTTTTTAAAGGTCTTTGGTAACACTATTAATCGTAATAATAAAAACAAATTATCTGCAGATTAATTAGAGAATTAAAAAACTGTTGGTGGTAACCTTGCTTTATTTATCTGGCCTCAACTGCTTTTTACTCTCAAATGCACAGTGGTTGTTTTTATTAGTGACTTTACTCATTTCTGTAATAGTTTCATTAGTTGAAGTATTATTGAATCTCAAATCTAAATTTAATGATTGAATGTGTTTTACTTGATGTCCTGTGTCTACTAAGTAAGAATAATTTGCTGCTGGTCACAGTCTCACCTGCTCGCTGCTGTGACGTTAAAATCACGGAAGGCGGAAGGCAGGTTTTTTAATCTCAGCTTTTTAATCATGAATATTTGACAATCACAGGATAGAATGACTGACTGCTGGTTGAATCAATAATGGCTGACTGTTGCACACACACAGCTGCAGAGGCAACATCACTGAGTTATAAAGGGCTGATTGGTTTGCATAATTCTGTGTGTGTGTGTGTGTGTGTGTGTGTGTGTGTGTGTTTGTGTGTTTGTGTGCCCCATTGCTTTAATTACCAAAGCTGAAGATGATCATGATGGAATATGAGTAGAGTTACCGGCTACATCATCAGGATTTTTACCTCTAATCTAGATTTTAGATGATATTGGACTGCTAATATATTGATTTGATATCAACTAATAATTAAAAACAGCTGTAATGTACATGTTTTGAATTAATTGCATAAATTGTGTGTTATGATTTTACCCAAAGTCAAATATCTGTGGGAACTACGTACAAGAAAATATAATTGAAAAGAAATTATTGGTACAAAACTAAAGGTTAGTTGATTCAGCTATTGGAGGTTAGCTAGCTAGCAGAGGTTAGCTGGTTGGCAGACATTAGCTCGTTAGCAGAGGTTAGCTGGTTAGCTGGTGAGCAGTGGTTAAGTGGTGAGAGGAGGTTAGAGGAATAGCAGGTGTTAGCTGGTTAGCAGAGGTTAGCTGATTAGCAGTAGTTTGGTGGTCAAGTAGTTATTTATTAAAGAGTAGAAAGAGTTTTTATTAAAGAGTATGATTAAAGAGTACGATCCCTTTTATTTATCCAGAAACATCACTATATATCAGTACCAGACTCCATTGTCAAAAACAGTAATTTTACATTTTACAGAGCAGAACACAGGAGCTGCTAGAATACCACTGCCTCTGTTTGTTGGTTTGTTTGTGTTATTGTGTGGTACTTTTACTCAAGTAAAAGATCTGAATACCTCTTCCACCACTGAAAGTCTGATTGAGACAGTTGTGAATAAGCCGTAGAATTCCTGCTTTTGTCAGTGGAGTCTGGTATTGAAAAAACAGCAGTTCCAGTGATGAGGCCCGGGTTAAAAAATACTGGAGTTATTCCTTGAGAGAGACAAAAATTTTAATTTTAGAGCACCAAGATGAATTTTTGGTCAGATGTTGTGGATGCGTGCCGTCCTTATTATCTGATCTTCACTCCTGTTACCTGCTCAGTTTCACACTCCCAGCCTCGGAGTGCAGTATTTAAAGACGCTCTCAGATTTCCAAATGAAATCAGGGTAAATTGAGACCACCGTACTTCCCAGACTGCAGAGTTCCTGGAATCTCCTCTTCTTGCTGCAGGATTAATTGATATGCCAATATGGCCGAGGTCCTAACGTGATCTGTTTAATTCAGTCTCTGGCAGATCGAGAAGATTTGATTGCTGATAGAGATTCATTCAGAGGCAGTCCCAGTTAATTTGATTTGCTCTGGCTCTAAAGGAGGTTTTTTTTTTTTAAAAAAAAGGCTGTTTCTGACTTGAAAGCTTCACTGCTCATAAAACTCACTGATACATGACTACAGACGCTAAAACATCAGACATTATGTAAGTGAATTTCCGACGTTACCACCATTTAAAAGTCTTAAAACCTAAAAATTCTTCAGTGTCTTACAGCTGCTTGATATATTCATTAAATTCCAGTACAAACACACCCGATTACTCTTAATAAAGTATTGATATTGAATGTACCAAGATCCAGGAAAGCCATGATGAACAATTGGAAGTCATACCGCTAAATATTGATCTCTGAACCTTTTCTGAGGAAAGATGTGGTTACTCTTAAGATTTATGACACTCGCTTAGTTTGAATTGTTTACTACGAATGATTATTTTGGGGATTTTAAAGAACTGTCAGTTGATTTTGCGTTTTGTGAATCGATTCAGATGTGGTTAGTAGTTTTCAAGAGAAAATTAAGGATAGATTAGTCACATACCCTTCTTTGATGTTTTTTAGTTTTCCAACCAGTGTTTGTGACAGATATATTTTTATTTTTTCATTTTTAGTGTTTTAGATTTTTTAAAACAACAATGGCAAAATTAGATGTTTTTTAAAAGATCGTAAACTAAATGACTTTGGATTTCGGTCGTGTAAAACAAGCTAGTCAAGAGACAACACCTTTGGCTTCTGGAACTGGTGATCAGATTTTTTCGCTTTCTTTTTTTCCCTAATATTTAAAAGACTAAGATTAAAGGGTTAGCAACACATGTTCTTTTCTTCAGTGTCTTACAGCTGCTTGATATATTCATTAAATTCCAGTACAAGCAACTGCAGTTTTTTTTGTTGTATAATGAAAATTACTGAATGTAACACAATTTTGGGTTAGCTAGCATGTTCAATGAAAGAATCAAAGTTTTACTCACAAATAAAAATGTTATTTTAAAAATTTGTATTAGTTTGAGCGCATGTCTGTTTATTACAAAACAAAATGTTTATGTTTGTACACAATGGAGTTTCGTGATATCCTTATTATGATATATTTTCCTATATCAGTATACAATATTGTGGACGTTTTGATTGTGTTTTCAGACTTGGTTTCACTATCGTTACACCTCCATTAATCACAGCCCTCGAGCAACTGATGTGTAGAAAGAATTCTCAGCCAAAAACTTGATATAAATAAAACCTTACTGTATACTGCATTAAAAATGACCACAGTGTTCAGTGTAATCAGATTTTCTGATAGCAAAAGGTCCTATGAAGTATATTCTCCAAAAACACACAGGTTCCAGTGTTTGCCCTGAATGTTAGAGGAAACTGAAGATCTCATATGATGATAAAGATGGCTGCCTTATAGTGCTGGCATGTAATAGAAACTGTAGATGTTTATCCTCTCAAGTCGTCGTCCTTTTCAAAATGTATTTACCGGTTTATTTTCAGGACAATAGAATATATCATCCTTCTTTTGTAAATCATATTTTTGCCAATTAACAGCTTCATCTAAATCCTATTTCCTTACACAGTCAATAGGAGCAGCACCAGAGCTTTTTATTTATTTAACATGTATCACATGTTGGATACATGGACAACAAGCCTCAACTCTACCTCAGCCCTGTTAGTGTGTTAACTGCTGTAAATATGCAGTGGTAAATCTCCCGGTTTCATGATGCTTTCCTTGGTTTTCCAAAGTTTTAAATACAGAATAACAGATGGTTTGAATAGAACTGCTTCACAGTGGAAGAAGTTAACTTTATTTTAAGATAAATTAGGTAATTTATGCTTAATGTTGTTCCTTAATTCTATCAGTAATCATTCTTGGAAATAAGTGTTTATTGGTTAGAAGCATCTTGTTTTGATTGAGTGTCGTGAGTAAAATCTTCTGTCCCCTAAAGACAACCAACGTCTTATAAATTTCAATATAAACTTACAAAGCATTAAACTGTTTTTCTGTGAGTAAACAAAAGTCAAATTATCAGGGATTAAAATCACAGCAGTGTCTTCAGAGGCCTGAAGCCTCAGGGTAAACTGTGACCGTGTCTCCATGATGCTCAGACCTGAAGGCATTTCACTGAGCTCACTACAGTTGCGTGACAGAGCTCCATAAATTGTATGGTATATAGTAATTACATGGTCCACTGCTTCAGTCTGCAGCTGCTGGACGCTCGCCATTGCTTCCCCTGCAGTTGCAGTCACATGATGTGTATATGGCCCGCTGTCTTCTTCCTGTCCTCTCCTCTCTGTCCCCTCTGACTGACCTTTGTGTCTTTAGTCACGTCTCTGGATGTATGTTACATTTAATTAAGCCTGTCCACTTTAGGTAACTGAATAGATGTGCAGCAACAGAAGAAAATAACATGCGTCATAAGTTTCTAAATGCTTACATTTTTAATAAGAACACACAAAAGCTACTTATAAAGACAAAAAAAAACCAGACCAAAATTCATGAAAATAGCTGTGACTGTTGGTTTAGACCTTCTTTTTAGATGTATATTTAGGGAATGAGATCATCACATCTCCTGAATATTAAATGTGATAGACCTTTTTGCTTTTTTATTCAAGATCTTTTATTTTTCACTCCGGACTCCATTCATAAAAACATGAATTTATTTTAGGAGCTGCTGGAATACCACTACCTCTATCTGTTAGTGTGTTTGTGTTATTGTGTGGTACTTTTAGTTAAGTATCTGATTACTTCTTCCGTGAAAGTCACACAAACACAAACGCATAAAAAGACAATGTTGTCATTGTGGGACTTTCAGGTGTGGAAGAATCCATTCAGATCCTTCTCTTAAGTAGAAGTACCACACAATAACAAAAAACAAACTAACAGATGGAGGCAGCAGTAGATTAGCAACATCCGTGTTCTGAAGGTAAAATTGCTGCTTTTGTCAATGGAGTCTGGTGGCTTTGAAGAAGGTGATAAAACGGCTGTTTCTGGTGATATAAAAAGGACTGTGTGCAGTTATATGAGTTGTTGGTGTTGGATATCAAAGCTTTTTTAGATCCTGTTACTTGCTGATATTTTGTGCCTCTGGTATGCAACATTTCCTATCACAGTGCTTTTAAATGCCTCTTCTGAGCCGTGACACAACAAAACAAGCCCCCAACTCCGATGACTCTAACTCACTTCTGTTTTTTTGTTTTTTTTAAATGGCAGATCATCAAGCTAGTTCAGTTTTCCAGAGTTGTTGTGGATGCCGCTCTGGCTCATCGTCACATTGCTGTGCTGAGCAGATGTGTTTTTTCAGCACAAGTAAACTCAAGTGGTGTTGCGTAAACAGCGCCATATGCCCTGTGAATGCTGCTGATCCCTTCCTGTGGTGGCGTTTGGCAGTCTGCTTGCTGCCTCATTGAGACATTTAGACTGTCTATCAAAAGAGGAAGCAGCAGGAAATATCCAGCCCAAAATATCTATTAAAACCACTTCCAAGATATTCCTGAAATCCTCAACGGAATACACGAAAAATAAAAATGGCCTCATCCAGATATTTAGCAATTTGATCCAAGGGAGGAATCAGCTACTAAAAGGATTAGGTTTGAGTTTTTCCTGCGCTTCCCGTACTCTACCTCGTCTCAGTTTTCCTGCTGTCACGGTAAAGTCCGTTCATCAGATCCAGCTGCTGCTTGTAAGAAACATTTTCATTGGTCATGTTTCATTCTCAGGTTTTAGGATCCAGAACCAGAAAACCTGTTTTCACAGGGAGAGCACAGGGTTTTAATCCCTTCTCTCTATTTTCTTGTGGGGGGTTTTGACAGTCCTGAATGACTCAGATGGCATGAATAATTGTCTTTGCTTTGAAAAGTCCAGTAAGCGTTTGATAATCTCTGACTTGAAATCATGGGTGTCCAAACACATTTTATTTCGTCTGACGTCAAAATCAGTATTTGGATGCTTTGAATTTTTTCTAGAATTATTATTATTATATATGTATAACCACAAAAATCCCAGTTAGCCAATGAAATAAGAAACAATTATTGGACAAGCTTCGGTGTATTATTAAAAGAGTGGTGGAGGAATGAGTCCTAAAATCATTAGCATGTTAGCACTTCCTGTTCCTTCGTCCCCCAGTCAGTGTGTTTCTGGTTAAATGTCTGAAATAAGGTCTGTGGTTTTAACACAAGTTCAAGACATTTTCAGGTTATATTCTCCGACATAAAATGGGTCAGTAAATCCCCCACTCCTGATGTTTGAAGCTTTTACGTGTCTTAAAAAAGGCAGTTGCTAACGAGTGTCTAAATGAGACTACAGAGGTTGTCGGGGACGTTAACATGAAAACCCATCTACTCACCAGTCCACCTTTACAGCCTCGTTGTGTTTCTACTCACACTCTTTCAAACTCTCACTAACTTTCTAAGAAGAAAGGCTTTTGTAGAAGAGCTCAGAGCTAAATGAAATGACCAGTTGGAAGCTTAGTGGTGGAGACGTTGACGTCATGTGACCGTGGTGTAGTTGGTTTATAACCTAACATTAGTGAGACAAACTAAAACAGCAGAGTGCACATCAAATTAATGTTTCCAAAAGTTGGTTTCTGCTGATTTAGGTAGTTCTCATCACTTTGATTTATCTTCAAGTCACGTACATACATCTACATACTCTCGACAACATCGTATGAACAGACTCGCTTCAGGTCAAATTCACAGCAGGTGTACACTAACAAAAAGACACACACAGTGTATACTGTTACTTGTGTAGCGGGGAGATTTTTCCTGTGAGCATTTGTGTTCATCCACGGCTGACTGGTGAATCACATACAGCTTGTAGAGCCATCACAAGGCTGTCGCCGTCGACTGGGACCTTGTAGATGGATATTGAGTCGTCCACAGTGTGGAAATGTCACAGAAAAGTCATTACAGTCTGGCACTCATACATCTCCACTGTGTTTCATGCTTCACTGATGACGTGCGTGTGTGTGTGTGTGTGAAAGACACAAGATGCAAGGTGTATGCGATTGTGTGTGTCTGTCTGTAGTTGTATGTGTGTGATATCCAGGTGTGCTATTTTAATTCCTGTATAACGTGTCTCAAATCAAATCCAGGTTATCCTGATCATTTCATATCTGTAAGCCCTATATGTTTTATTTTATTAGTTTTGTGAAGTTAAAGATTTTTTTTTTAAATCACATTTTCAATCTGTGTGTAATATTTGGCAAAAACTGCAAAAAACAAATGTTAAATAAAATCTCTAGGAGGAGTTTGTTCAAATACAACGTCCCCTAATAGCAAAAAAAGAAAGGGAAAAAAAAGGGGTTTTAAAAATTTCCACGAGGCACTATAGAGTAATTTTGCATGGCCCATGCACAAGACTACTGAAATACATACATTTTCCCACCACTCAGTGCTCAGGCTCTAATAAAAGTGGTTAAAATGGATAAAAACACACAAATGAAAAAGCAGAATACAGTAAAATGGTTTCAGTAAGTAAAATAAAATAAGAAAATAAACAAAAAATAAAAACGAAAACAAACCGTTAAGAGAGGGTTAAAAAAAACTTCTAAACTTCTTTTATCATCACTACAAAGCCAGTGTTAGCATTAACAGCTGTTAGCTTAGCCTAGAGAGGACGTTGCGAGTTCAGCATCAGACTTTATTCCTTTACTCACCAAGATCTGTCTGCAGTGGTGGAAAGTAACACCAGTGTTTTTCTTCTAGTTCTATCACCTCTTCTACTGAAGTTAGCATGCTAACGATCTAGCCTGTCTCATCACTTTTTGATAGTGACTCACTTCGGCATCCAGACTGCCTTAAAGAAATAGCATATTACAGAGGGCATAAAAAAAGAAACTCGAAAATGGTTAAAATTTTTCAAGACAGTAAGTAAAACACTAAAATCAAAAAAATAACACAGTAATAAACACATCTAAAAATCAGTTCTTTATAAAAAAAAAAGGATAGACAGTAGAACAACAACAGTAGAAAACAGCAGAGAATGCAAAACTGTGATAAATAATAGGAGATAAAATGTTTTAAACTGGCAACTGGTAATTACCATCTGGCACCAGGAGCAGTGAATCAGCTGAAGTTTCATCTGTGAAATCTAAAAGACAAACACTTAAAACATTTAATGATGTAAATGTAAACAGCGCTCCACCCTCGTTCAGACTCTGATGTTTCCTGGTGAATTACTTGGTGGAGCAGTTGCTGGGAACTGACGTCTGGTTTGTACGACAGCCATTTAATTAGCAGAGGTCGAGAATCAAACGGCCGATAATCAGTTATTTTGTCTGGTTTATTATCGGAGCCCCACGTCAGATTTAATAACTGGATCTGTGGAGCTGCTGCTGCTCTTTATGTTCGGGCTGTGGCACTCCAATTATCTTTCCTTCGGAGCTGGGCAGCTTTCTCATCATGTCGGTGTCGCTGGGTCTCCACAACACTCTGTGATAACACAACAACCAGGCTGAGTGATGCTGTACGCAGATCCCTGAACACAACATAAGATTAGACCCATGTGGCTGTGTGGCGCCCCCTGTTGGATCACATTTACCCCACAACCAGCCCCCCTTAAGATTCCTAAGGGATTTACAAAGGTGTAAAGTTATTAAATACTTTAATTCATTCACCTCATGGTTGTAGGTACTAGTAGATACAGTTTGCATTCATCATGAGATACTGCAAGTTTCGCCAAAGACTGCGTTTTCCTTCCCTTACTATTATTTAACTGAGAAAAACAAGCTGCCTTCGAGCTGCCGTAGAAGCATAGTAGCTTTGGTTTGGTAATTTGCTTGGTTTGATGCTGCAGATCTTTGTTGTTTTACTTCCTGTTAGTTCAACTTTAAAGGTTTTGTTTAAGACAGTGGTTGTTGAACAATAATTTCTTCTTGGGGGTCCCTGGGATTATATTGGCAAGGAAATAAAAAAATCAGCTATGGAAAATTATCTTAGGTTATAAATCAAAATCAGTTGGGAACCAGTTGATACGATTTCTAGAAAACAAGTAGTTTTCATTGTAAAAGGTGCTTATTCTGTATATTTTGAATGTAGAGAGTCCTGTCAGTATGTCAGATTTGACTCTGTGCTCTATCTTCTGTATCTTTATTTTTGTTGGCAGCGAACAGATGAACTGAGATACGCTGAGAGTAATCTAAAACCTTAAACTGCTGAAGGTTGCAGAGCTCTCTGAGGATTTATGAAGAGAGATCTCCAGCTAAATCCTCCCCCTCCAGCTCCCTCTGTCGATAAAGGGCTTAGACAGGTAATTGTGGCTCGGCGCTCGTGGTCCGTATCACCTACCCCCTCCCTCCCCCAATGGACGCCCACCACCAGCTTCAGTTTCCTCAGCTCTCCTGCATATAAACTCTACCCCTGAGACTGAGGCTTGGTTTTCAGGGGGCTGGTTCAGATGGTTGAGTTTCACAACCCTCTTGAAGCTGATTTAAGAAAATACGAGCATCAATAAATAAGGAAGAGTTGTTTTTATGGCTGTTGGGTGTTGGTGGTGTCTGTGGATTCGGGGTTTGTTTTTGGACGTCAAATTGATGATTGATGTCTTCGTCTTCCGCCTCTTCAGAAATTCATCGTCCGGAGGCGGAGAGGAGGACGGAGGCTGGGTGGAGGTGGGAGAACAGACTTTATATTGGGCTCATTTGTCACCTTATGGCCTGACCAGCCTCCTTTCTCACCATCTACATCCTCCCCTCTATCCATCCATCCTTCCCTGCTTCCCATCCTCCTTCTTCCAACTCCCTGTGGGTCTCATATCTTTTTCCCTCCTTTGCAACCTCCTCCTTTTCCATCCTCCATCCCTTCTTTCTCTTTCCCATCCTTTGCACTTTGTCCCATCATCCTTCCTTCCATCTCTACCTTTCTTCTTCCTTTTCTCCTCCTTCCTTTCTTTCGGTCTCTGCTTTAATGCCTCACGTTCTCTTCTCTTTTTTCTCTCTCTTCTTACTGTTTCTCTCCACCCCCCCGGTTGATTTCTCCCTTGCAGTGGCTGTAATTCGCTCAGAAATGGATGGCCCAGCACTGCAATCACCCCTACCCCCCACCCCCATCCCCTTCCCTGCTGTTTTTTGATGGATCTCCCGGCTCGGCTGTTGGAGTCATTCTTTGAGCTGCTCGGCATTAGCTACCCCTTGGTGGCAAACTGATGAAACAGCCAGCTGGAGAGAGGGGACCTTCTGTTTTAATGTGTTTCTAAAGGTCCTAGATGTCATCGGATGGACTCTGGGGGTCCACATTTATAAGCTCTAGACCCCACTGGTACTGAGTTAAGACCCCTGCAGACCGTGGTGATAGGCATGGACTCAACAAGTTGCTGGAAACTTTTAAAATTTATGGTCCCTGCTGTCCTCATCTTCCAGTTCGTGTAGTTTTTTTTAAAGAAATGCAGCACTTAGTTTTGCTGTGTCCTTACGGCGCTCTGTTGGGTTTAATTATGGGGTCATCCAAGAGAACTGTCCTGCTCCAGAAACCATGCTGAGATGATGATGGATTTGAAGTTGAGATGATTTTGACGGGCCTCTTTCTGCTGTTAAAGTTGAGTAAAACTTTTTTTTAAACATTTTTTTTGGCTGCACTGCAACAGTGGGAGCCAGCCCTAGAAACAGTGATGAAGCCATTCGTTGACCGGCTGTTGGACTTTTCCCATTGGCTGTCGCTCTGTCAAAATGATTTGGCATGGATAGTGTCTATAATCCAAGAGTGTAACTAATTTCTGTTCGTCCACCAAGACACTTTAATCGCTGGTGACAGGTGTTTGCAGAGTTCTGCCTCCCTGCTGAGAACTGCATGCCCATCGTACATTGGAAACTGACAACGCCATCAGCAGCCCGGCAGGAGAGACACAATTTTGCACATTCAGCCATACACTAGATTTGACTAGATTTCACTAGATTGAATGCAAACATTTCTTTTTGACCAATTTTTTCCCTATTCTCATCCAAAACTTAGATGTTGAAGTCATTTCACTCTGCAAACAATATGGTCATTGTTTACCCGGGTGGTCCATAATCTGTAGTCTTCTCCATACGTACTATATTGTGGTATGTTATTATCATTTTTGGCTGGATAGTTAGGTTTCTATATATTTTTGTTTGTAGAATCTGAATTTTATAATTAAATATAAGCACAATAAGGGGTTTTGAACCGTGGTTCAGCCAGGGCCTTTCCTGTGCTTGTGTTGGTTCCCTCCTGCCTCATGCCGAATGTGAGATTTGACCCTGATTTTCAGTAGCTCTCAATATACTTACTAACGTTGTCACAAAATAGGACAAAGCAAAAAATAAAGGTATAATAATGACGATATTGTGGCTCTCGGTCTTTTGAGCTGTAAGACTACATCAGGGAGCTCAAAAAATAGACTCGTGTTGACCATATTTTTCTAGGTGAATCTTAGTAGTGGACTAATTGATCACATCAGCAGATCAGTCATATTTGTGGAACCAAACTGTAACAAACTCCTCAAAGACTTGGATTCTTGATGGGCAGTCTGTACCTTTCAGTTCTTTGGTGGTGAAAATCATCTTCACACCATCTTAGGCTCTGCAGAAACACAAAGGTGTATCATTCACACCCAGAAAATGTTCGACGGGACAACTGAAATCCCAGTTCTAAACCTCTGTACAGCCATTAGGCCTGTCCTGTTTTTGATTTTGAAATGTTTGCAGTGCAGTATTCATTGAATTTGTTGGTGTATCCACATATCACAATGAATCAGGAAGACGTTTCAAGGGCATCCAAAAGCAGAAACCCCTGAAAACACTCATCTTTTGTTGAAGAAAGAAATTCAATACTCTACAACTCCAACATGTTTTGGCCTCTGTCACACTGAAACACATTAAGAAATAAAAGGTTTTCAGTGTGCTTTTTCTCATCTTCAAGAGTCCTTGAACTTTTTTCCTTAAGCCCAAACTTGAAACCTTGAACTAAAATATCAGTATTTTCTATTGAGTCCTGAATCAACACAGTGGTTCAAAGAAACATCCCTTTTGTCTGTTTGCAATGACAAGTTTTCGGATGTGCGTCAACATCTCATACCTTCCCACCTGAGCACTTGAATTTCTCCTGACACCCTCCTCCTCCTCCTCTTCCTCCCTCCTTCGCCTCCCTTCGTTCTCCTCCTCCCTCCATCTAGGAAATGTGAAACCTGGGATTTCATCTGATTCAGTTTCCATTTCCTTCTTTTGTCTACCCCTACATGAATATTTAAATGAGAACTACTGAGCTTCCACCCGCCTTCGCAACAAATCCACTATCTGCCGTTGGATCATAATTCAATTTGAACAGAACACATTTATCACAAGGCACAGAGTGTTTTCTGGTCGTTGGTTAAATGTTTATAAGGCAGTGCCACAGGGAAGGTGAATGTGCTCAAGACGACAATATCTGATACCCTCTAATCCATCTGAAATCGCTCTACTATATGAAAAATGGGAAATGTCAGTGAATAACCTCTGTCTGAGGCTCAAAGTGGAACAGACTTGTCTTTACCCCAGAATAAGATACTGTAGTTGTGTTAAAATAACACAAAAGTAAAGAATCTGATATAATTGTGAACTTAAAATTCAGATGTGACGCTGAAGAGCGATCTCCCTCAGTGGACAACCAGCTGAGCAGTAGGAGCCATGGGTGGAAAAAGGCAATTAGAAAAGACGAGGCAAAGTCTATTTATACTGTATATTACATATTTGATACATGGAAGCAATTTAATGTGTTTTGCATAAACCATTTAAAGAAACATTAAGTAGGAGACACTACAGAAAACATTAAACTAAAATTAAAAAGGATAGAAATGGTTTTATGAGGAAATGAAAAAGTTTAAAAACAGACAAACATGAGGTAGATCTGAATCCTTGAGGTTCAGACCTCAAGGTGGAGACTAAGTAAATTTTAAATCTGGATTTTATCTCAGTATCTCAGGGAGGTTTGTTCCAGCTCTGTGGTCAATAGTTCTAGAGTTCTAGAGATCACGATACAAATGTCCTCAGTGTTGTATCGCTATACCAGAGGACAGAACCATAAGAACTATATGTGTGTTAAGATGTGAAAGAGAGATCATGGTAATGTTGGCTCCAAGAGATGACGTGTGAACAGCGGTTTCCTCCATCAAAGCTAGGGCTGGACCATGTGGAAAAACATCTTTCAGGCTGTGTCCGTTAGATGTTTTCTTCAGTAATGCTGTGAGTTTCCGTTAACCTTACGTGGTTGTAACTCTGTTCCAGCCTTGGATTCGGTGCAACACTTCTCATTATCATTGGTTTTTCACGTTGTCTGTCAAAACTTGTCAACCCTTGACTGACCAGTACAGCCCCAATAAGTCAATGCTAAAAATGACCCCTGAAAACAGTTAAAGCTGCTTTTTTTTTTTTTTTTTTTACATGATTGTACGCCGTGTAATAATAATAAATGATTATAGTTAAAACCAAGTAAAAACCTCTGATGCATTGTAAGCACATAATAGTAGGGTTGCTATGGGGTGAAAATTTCTGGAAACTTTTTAGAAACTTTCCATGGGAAGTTAACTAATACAAATTAAAAAAATTAAAATGAAAATTTTTGACTTTGATTTATTTGTGAGGGATTAAAAAAAAGTAAAATCATTTTCTTTCAAGCCTCTTTCTGCATTTTTCCTCTCAATCCTTTCAGATCTCATTTAGCAACTAGCTAGCTGCTGTATAAACTCATTTAGATTTTTTTTTTTTTGCTGGTTAATTTTCATATTAGAGAAAAAATATACTGAGCCCAGTAACACGATCCAAAGTGACTTGACTGGATTTAGTCCATGGGCTCAGAAATGATCTGTGCAGGGTAGAAATTCAACTGAATTTGCATTAAATTTGGTTGTTTTAACCAAGATTATTAAAGTATGATATTGAAATTTCTTGTTGTAGGCTAACTTGCAGTTTTGCAAATTTCGAGTGTATTCCTATTAATTCCTGTTACTTCCATTTAAATGTTTATAACCCTTCATAATAGCAAAGACTTATAATAAAACTGATAAATAGCAATATGTTGGTCAGAAGCAATGATAAAGAAAAAATAGGATCTAGGTTAATGATGAATGCAGTTATATTTCAAACAACTCTGTCTTTCTTGAGCTGCCAGTGTTTTTATTCCAACTGTGATAATTTTAAACACAGTGCTACTGCAGAGGAGCTTCAATTTACCCTCTGTCCATAAATGTGAGATATAAAAGAGACCTTGAAGAGTTTTTGTCTTTTGTTTCCTCGCTGAGAAATCTCAATGAAGACCTGCTGAACCTGACTAGAACTCCAGGCCTGCAGAGAGAGTGAACAAAAAAACAGATTTTTAAGCAGAATAAATTTAGATATCCGTCTGGCCGGGGACCGAAGCGGAGCGACGGACAGCGGGAGGAGGGAGGACGGGGGGCTGTAAATTTATGGGTCATCATCTGTTTTTTTCAAGGTTCAAAAGCGGGACGTGGTAATGCAAGTCAATGAGCCCACCAGCCATTCAGAGCCATGATTTTCAAAGCAAGCAAACACTTTGGCCATTTGCAAAACGCATAAATAACAGGGTTTTTTGTGAGTTTCACTGATATTCATGTATAAATGTGTAAATGTAACAGGCTCAGACTCACAGCCTTGGATCATTAGACTCTCAGCCATCACTTTGATGGTTTAAAGTGATGAAGTTAGACTTTCTCCTGTAACTCTGGAGTCGTGATTCTTCATCTTTACTGCTCCGCTGTGGCTCTGACAGCAACAGCGGCCATTTTGGAGATAGATGTGGGGAGTGGGATTGTTGTTTTTGTGGTCCTGTGTGGGTTAAGTCTGGGAACTTTAGTCTGGGTCAGGTTTATTTGTATGGACATAAGACACAACAGTGTGTCAGTGGGTTTTGTTTTTGGAAACTATTTTGAATTATTTTAGAGGCAAAACTTTGGCTTTAATGCTGCATTCATGGTCATAATGGAAAAGTTGGAAGATGGACATTCACCGTGACTCAAAACACAACTTTTATTATTTCTTCCCTTCCTTCAAACATTTTCCTCCACACTGCTTCACATCACTCTCCTGCAATCTTGTGACTTCACAGATTCGACTTAATTTATTTCTCATCTTCAAGGACGCCGTCGCATCCACACATCCAACCTCCCCCCGAAAAACATGAACCAAAGAAGGACGTAGTGAGAGTGATGTTGTCAGGGCCTTGGACTGACAGTGTGAAGGGAGAACGACACTCTTACAGCTTCTTTCATCTGCTTGTCAAAGGCCGGGGAATTAATCAGGAGGGCTGAGGACACTCTTTAATCTTGTAGATTACGCTCCTCACAGATGGTTTAGGTGCAGATTAAAGTACACAGGTGAGATTCACTGCAGTGCAGTCTGTATGTAGGTGTTTGTGTCAGCATCTAGACTGATTTAATGTAGGTTCCCTGCATAGAAATACAATATTTGCATTCCTTAAAGCCAACATGTTTGACATGTAAGATCCTTTTTGTTTAACCAGAAACATCACTATATATCAGTACCAGACTCCATTGACAAAAACAGCAATTTTATGGAGCAGAGCACAGGAGCTGCTAGTGTGTTTGTGTTACTGTGTGGTACTTTTACTTAAATAAAGTATCTGATTACTTCTTCCACCACTGATAGTCACAAACTAACAGATGGAAGCAGTGGTATTCCAGCAGCTCCAGTGTTCTGCTTGGTAAAATTCCTGTTTTTGTCAATGGAGTCTGGTAGTGATGTGCTGTGGCCCTGAAGGTCAAAGCACGACAACATTTCAGAAAACACAATAACACAATAACATTTCAGAGAACACAACATCATATTAGAATAAGTGACATTTCAGAAAATACATTTCAAAAAACACAACATTTCTGAAAATATGACATGTCAAAAAACACATTTCAGAAAAAGACATTGCAGAAAACACAATATTTCACAAAACACAGCTAATTTTCTGAAAACGCCATTTTAGAAAACACAACATTTCATAAAACATATTTTACAAAATAATTCTGAAAACACAACAACATATCAGAAAACACGTTTTGAAAAATTAATATTTCCCAAAATAAAAATTTCTGAAAACGTCATTTCAGAAAACAATTCAGAAAATACAACATTTCAGAAAACACAGCAACATGTCATCATGTTTTGTGAAACGTCATTGTGTTTTGACCCTCAGGGCCATTGCAGTATAGCGATGTTTCTGGATAAACAAAGAGGATTTTACTCTTCAATAAAAAGCTCCATAAAGTTGTCAAACACTTAAAATAACAATCCGAGCCGCTGCGTTTCTTTTCCTTTGACCACACTCTCCAGCATCATTGATTGTGTGAAGTCATAGAAACTTTGAGACTCTCCTGGTTCCAGGTTTTGTCTCTGTCCGTCGTCTTTGTGCTGGATCACGTTTTCCTCTGAACACAGAGGCTGGTAACCCGAGCCGCTGCAGGCAGACAGGCCTCACATTAAACCCAGCGGCGTCTCATCTTCTCTGTCAGAGTGAGAGGTAAATCCCAGGTGCTGACAGATACACGGCTGAGACGGCGTCCCATTGGCCGAGCGTGAAGTCCGTCAGAGGGATGAAGTTTCTAAAAGAACCTGTGGCGAGGCGTGGAGAGGTGAAACTGCTGAGTCTCACCTGGTGAGGTAGAGCGGATACATGGACGACTTCTCTCACTTTTTGGGTGAAATTAACACCAACCCGACTCACTTTCAGCACTTTTACAAAATCGTACCTGTGCGACTCAAAGACTCCATGTCTGCGTGGTGAAGCTGTGACAGCCACAGTTTGGATTAATCATGCCGTCGTTCTGTGTCTACCTGAGACGGGGGATCCTGAGGAGGTACAGGCAGGTGCCTCGAACTGAGGCTGACGGAGCCTTCAGCTACAGCCGAGCCTCCAACAGACGAGGTCTGGTGAACTCTGGTAGGTCAGATACCGACCCTCTGTCTGATCACAGTGTTCACTAGAGCTCAGGCAAGTTTATATATACAGAGAGGCAGTTAAAATGTTTTTACATGAAGAAAAGACATCATTAAAATGACATTTAAAATGAATTAAAGTGTAATAAAATCAAATCGAGTAGACAAACAAACCCAAATAAAAACAAATCCATCATTTCCAGACAGAGCATCATTACAGTTTCACAAATAAAAGTAATAAATAAAATTACTTTCTCATTATAAAAGTACTTTCTTTTGTGTCTCTAGTGTTTTTGCTGTAGTTGAAGCAAAGTAAGAACTGCAGCACTTTTTTGACAACATTTAAAACAGGTAAAAATAAAGAAATATGGAGCCCCAGAGGAGACATGGAGGAAAAGAAACTCTGAAGGTAAAAAAAAAAAAAGTACTTTAGTGAGATCTCAAGAAACTTTCTCTCACATCTTTTTTTTCCCAACCTTCAGATTTTTTTTTCTCCTCCATGTCCCCTCCAGGCCTCTGTAGACACAGAGACACTATAGTGTGTGTCAGTGAATTCTTTTTACTTATTTATGCTTTATGGTTTTACATGTTTATATTCAACAAATATCAAAGTACTTATTTATCCTGAAACTGAATTAATATTTAACTATTGAGAAATTACTATTATTTTTTTTTTCATATTTCAACAAAAATGTTGTCGTTGATTTTTTAAAATCGATCAAAATCTGGCAACAGTACCAAAAAAATGTGTCACTCTGTCACTATCGAGTCTGATGCAAACCTTGTGTGATATTCTGTGATATTTTTTACATTTAATTATCTCTTAAACAACAGTTTTTTGAACTGATAGAACATAGTTCTCACTGAACAGTGTCATCAGCAGTTGGACAGCTATCATTTCTTTTTTTAAATTCATTACAGATTTTCAGCATTTGTTGTTGAACCTTTAGGTTTTTATGCGGCCGTTTGATCGTTGTTGACCACGAGGAAGTGTCAGAGAAACTGGTCACTGATGAATTACTCATCAGGTTTCCTTTCCAGGAACTTTCTGTGCTGTGTCTCAGATTAAACCTTCAAAGAAAACACATGCGCAGGACCGCCACTTATTACTGTCTTTTAGTTTTTTTTGCATTTTAGATTCAGTTCCCGCAACAAAACATCAGCTCCTTCCCTCAGTTTTTGTGTGTGTATGTTGTTTTCTCAGTAGTTTTCCACTTAGTGTATTTATTCAGGGTTTTGTGTGTTCGGTGGTCATCCAGGTCTCCTCTGTGCGAATCAATAAGGAATAAAGATTATGTTAGTACTCTGCTCAGGTGCAGCAGTCTGCTTCTCCTTGATGAAAAATCTCACAAACACAAATGTGCAACTCGAATGAAAACACATGTTATCAAGCCTCATAGATACACTAAAGATAGAAATACTGTGTATAAATTTGCTTGTATTCTCTTAGATATCTAAAAAACTTGTGTGAATCTCCTCTTTTGGTGCATTTTTCCACTGAAAGCAGATGTTTTGCTTATACATTTTTATTAATTTCTCCCTCAGCAGTTGCAGCAGGATGATGGATTTGATGCTGTGTAATGGCCTCTTCTCAGCCAGCTGAATTTTGTTGCGTTGCGTTGTGTTGTAATTTATCAGTCCATGTGACCACCATTGCCACAATCTCTCGATCTCTCTGCGCTGTGATTATGCAGCCGTCTCCGCAGATCTATAGCTCGGACGCTCAAGTTGATGCATTGCCTCTATTACAGTATTGAAGCCATGATGCTCTTAGCCAAAATGGGTTTTAATGTAATTTGGAGCTGCTGTCATTCATTTTCTGCCTCTACACAAACAAACAAATTGACCGTGGCTGAGTGGAGTCGACTCCGGAGCGAAGGAAATATATCTGGTTTTCAGTTTCAGCCAAGACTCAGGCTGCAACTGACTACAACTGTTTTCAGTATCTGTTTAGTTAGTGTTTGGTCCATGTATGGCTGTTAAGCTGAGGAATTTTGGAAATATTCAAAGCTGGAAACTTTTTATGGGACTTAACGGTAATATATGGGAATTTACAGGAAATCTGAAGTAATTTAAGCAAATTGTATATTACACAAAATAAATACGAACATTTTTGTTTTGTCAGAAGCAGACATGCAAATTTAAAAATTACACATGAGATTGTGATTTATTTGCGAGTAGAACTTTAATCGAACACATGAAAACATGGCTGTTGAATAAAATATTTGAGGAAAATGATGGAGGGATACACAGTGCAGGGTAGAAATTCAACTGAATTTACATTAAATCTGGTTGATAATGCTGCAAGATGTTGTTTTTTGACCTACATTTAAATTTCCTGTTATAGGCTAACCTACAATTTCACTAATTTCCACTTTATTCCTGTTAATTCCCATATATTTCTATTAATTCTGATGGAAAATCAGAGATTTTTGGAACCCTAGGTCCATGTCAGAAAACTGAGAAAGGTTTCCTGAACCAACAGAAATCTTTAAGATATTCAGTTTATGATGATGTAAAACAGAGAAAGCAGCAAATCCTGACAGTGTACAAAGACAGCTTCACATTCTTAAAAGTCTGTGTTCTATATATTAGTAAATATTAGGCCTTAAAACTTTTTTGGCTTTGACTGTACCAACCACGTTGCTACTCTTATTTATGGGGAAAGACCAAACAAACTACTTCTTCTAAAGGATAACTAGGGCTTGGTGCTAAAATTATCACAATAATAGAAAATTATGTTATAATTTTCCTTGGTAGAAATATAACAATGGTTGGTAAATGTTTGACATAATTTCCATGCTTAGATTGCATTAGCATGCACAGAAATGAATCATGAACCACCACTCACGTCGCAGGAATAGAAGTATTACAAGTACAAGTACATTAATTTCCCTGAGGGAGTCATCCCAAAGGGAAAGTCTAGGCTAAGTCTAATTATGTGTTTCTTATGTTCTGACCATAAAGATGAGTTTAAACCACATTTAACCATCGGGTTTCTCCAAATTTCACTCAGCAGCCTTTAAACTTAAGAAGAAATAATGATTTGACATTTATTGTGATATAATTTTTGTCCATATCATCAACAAATCCCATAAAAAGACCCTAAACTAATAATTTCTTTCAACACTTTCTGACTTCTCAGCTCTGTCTGTGGCTCTCTGCTTTAAGCCCATTGATTTCTACTGAAGACGTCAATCTTCTTAAATCTAAAAACATAATTCTGCTCACTGTAGTTTTTGTCAAACAAAACAAGGAAACAATGCATTAGTTGGGGACTATTTTCAGCGGCAGTAGTGAGTATGTGGGGCAGCAGATACCAGACTTATCCTTTAACCTTCTGATATCGGGAATCAGACCTGTAATCGTTTGGTTACCAGGTGGTCCTGTCTCATGTGGAAGCAGAGTTCACCTCCAGGCAGGAAGCGATTTTATTACGCATCCTCCATCAGACTCTCAGACCAAACTCTTGTTTAATCTCAATTCATTTTCACCCTGAGTGACTGTGGACGAGCAAATCAGAGGCAGAATAATGAGGATGGAAATAGAAAGCTGTCATATCACCTCCGTCTCTGCACAGCTCTGTCCTCAGGCCGATCCATCTGCTGTCCCTGAACGCACCACACAGGAGGAGCTGCAGCCTCCCAGGTGTTTTTGCTTCATCTTCAACGTCTACACACACACATGCTGGGCTCTTAGCATATGTGTGTGTGTGTGTTTGTGTGTGTTTGCATTCATGCACCATCACCCTCTCAAGTGTGAAGATTGTGAGTTGTAAATAAGGAGGTCAGGCCTCCATAATTGTGCTATAATTTGGCTTTAAATAAGATATTTTCAACCAAGTAACAGTGGGTTTAACTTGTCAGACCCTCATCTTTCTACAGATTTAGCGACTTTGGATCGATTCCCTCAGCAATTAGCAGCAGACTGGTAAAGTATGTGCAGATACATACTGCCTGCTTTACCAGATTTTCCATAATTTCTTGCCAAAATCCACTACCACCCACTGTCAAACAAAATAACTGTAGGAAGGTGTCGTTTTTAGCAAATGTGCGTCGGTGTTGGTGTGTGCTGAGGATCAAATCAAATCGTGGAGAGGCATTCAACAGGTTAAACATTGAGTGCAGGAGATAAACCCAAATGTCCAGGAACAAAGACCATACCTGTGCCTGAAAACCACAGAAAAACTAAACCAACTCAAGCTGATAATCAGTTTTCATCCTTCGTGCAGAGCCACAGCAGTTACCTCAGATAAACACCAACAAAAAATATATTTGAAGTTCTCTTTGTGTAGAAAACATATCCACAGTTGTGCTTTGAAATCAGACTTAAGCTACTGTGAGTAAAAAGGTGATAAATAAAAATGATGTCCTGTAGACTCCTGGGAACATTAAAGGCTTTGGAAGATATTTAATTCCAGTTCAAATTATAGCTCACATTACACACATTACATTACATTTATTCTTTGGCAGACGCCTTTATCCAAAGAGACTTAGAAGAAGAAAAAACACTAAGGCTTCAGTGCAGCAGGAGACATTGCAGTAAGCAAATAACTGTTAGGGATGGGTGATATTGCATGGTTTGCAATATACAGGACGAGTTACCTCAATAATCTGGAACTGTTGATGACGATCCATGGAGGAACACAGTGGCTGAGAAGGAGAATAAGCCTGAATCACTGAGATGTTAGAGGACAATGAACAGCAGAGTGACATGTGACCTTTTAGACTGATCGAAAATCAGATGCATTTTAGACAATCTGTAAAGAGTTTCATTGTACAAGAAGGGAGGCCTGCCAGGAGGGCAAGTAAAGGATATTAGTAAACGACGTCATCTGCTGATCAGTAGCTGCTTTGTTAAAACAAGAGTTGGCAATGCTGCACCACGTGATTTTAATTGATTTCCACAGACTTAGTTAGCTGTGAGAACAGAAATCGGTCGGGTTCAGCTAAATGGTTTTCTTAATCAGTTTGTATTTCTGTGAAAAGACTTGGAAGAACAGACCCTTCGGCTGACTAAAAGCAGCAGTGTCAACCTTCCAGAAATTCTACAGAATTCCAACAATGTTCCTTATAAGAGCAGAGATACTTCAGCAGAGGACTGAGACATATTTGCTGTTTCTAGGTTTTCAGTTTTACTTTAAAACCATGATGAGGAGCAGATGCAGCTGTTAAGAAACAGCTGATAAATCCTAGCTGTCTTCCATAGCTGTTATTTTCTAATACTTCTACCTGCTCCTCCTGTTGGTTTGGAAGTAAATTTGAAACCAAACAGATCTCTTTTTGGAGTATGCAGTGATCCATGTGTTCTTGTTGTTTTCATGTAAAGTGACACCGTGTTGTCAGATGAATCGCTTGCAGCCTCGTTGTCTTGTCTCACGTTTCAGTCACTTCCCTCATCTCGTCGGCTGCATGGCAGCAGCACCTGGAATAACCTGGAAAGACAATTTGAACTGTGAAACCCAGAGGTCCGGTCATTACACGAAACATTAGTCGCCGTTCATGTAAACGAGCTTTGAGAATTTTCCAGCGGTGGATGTCTCATGTCATCTGTCTGTTAAGGATCTCAGTCATCCAGGATGTGGTATTTCTAAGTATTTCTAAGGTCTTAGGACTGCATTGTAAGTTGCTGATACGTGGTGTCGTAGACCACCTCCTCTGTTTAGCGATGGTAGTTCCAATTTGATGTAGATGGATTCTTCCACTCCTCTTTCACACCATCTTTCCTCTTCAGCCAAAATGTTTACATCGTTGTCCTCAGATGAGAGTC
The DNA here is from genome assembly GCF_001640805.2 of Lates calcarifer. Classification (NCBI taxonomy): domain Eukaryota; kingdom Metazoa; phylum Chordata; class Actinopteri; family Centropomidae; genus Lates; species Lates calcarifer. The sequence goes on along the minus strand of NC_066836.1, from coordinate 1,829,990 downwards.
CCTTGACCTTCAGATGTAGGTGGACTCCTGAGTCCTGGCCCAAGGAACTGTCTCTTCCTGCATTGTACCATACACCTATGAAGTCCATTTGTCGCTTGTTGCATTGATCTGCTCTACTTAAATTGGACAAATGCGGTGGTGTCCTTCTTGTTGACTGTCCAAATCTAAGTCACAGGAAGTAGTTTGTTCTGCACATCTCATCTTCAGATAAAACCAGAGGAAGGTCAGTAGACTCAGGACTTCACATTCAGAGCCTGAATTCCATTAAACCCAGCCGGTCACACTAATACTCACACTGCAGCTCCCTCGCCGCGCTCTGCCCTAATGTGGCAGGTAATTGCAGAATCCGTAATGAACGCTTTAACGCCACGGCTCAGGGAAAGGTTGCCTTGGCAACAGGTCGTTGATACAAGCCTCAGTGATTAATATCCACACTCCTGGGGGGAGGTGAAGGGGTGAGGGTGGGGGGTTGCTGTCAAACTCTGGCAAGTGTTAGCAGAGAAACTCTGCAGGTGTTGAGGTGACCTGACTTCACCTGAGAGGACTCTAGATAAGGTGAAGGGTGCTCTGGGAGCTCTGAAAACTGTCTGAACAAGGGCTCTTGGGAAATAAAGTCCACCACCTCTCTAATTTTCTAAGTCTGAGGAGGTAAAGGTTACTTTTACAGGTAACGATGATGAATGGAGCTTACGTAGAATCTATGGCTTTGCAAGAGAAGCCTACTCAACATGTTTTAACTCCTTAATACTTGGTGAACAGTGTTTAAACAGACTGTACCCTTGATTTTTCTTTTTATTAAAGAGATGTTGAATGTTTAACCTTCTATGTTCCCACAAATCCCCTCCAGACTTTTTAGGGAAAAAATTACAACTCACCAAAAAACTGTTTAATCTCTTTGTTTGGAGGCCTGCAAACCATTTAGATTTGTCATAATCTCATTCCTAACAGTCTCCTTCTCCACTATGACGTCTTTTTCATTCCTGACACCTATAAACTATACTTTTTTCAAACTAAACTTCAAATACTGTTGGCACAAGTTGTGACTCTGTGATGAACTGGGTGAAGTTCGGCGTCCGATACTAGAAGCCTTTCCCTCATTGATCGTCTGTTGGAGGAGCTGTGACCTTTCAGCCGTGCCCTGTTGCTCCTTCAGATGCAAAAACACTGACATTTCACTCAAGACTCTGTTCTGACAGTCATGGTCATTGATCAGGAGGGAACATTCAACAAATCTGTGCACACATGGGGAAGTCTGAGGAGCTTTACCGGTAGTAAAATGTGCATTATGATCTTGTCATGGCAGCTCGATAATACTATTGTTCTGTCTGTAAGGTTCACAGGGGATGAATGTAAACATTTTAATACGCCAAGGAAGGAAATGTAAGGTGAATTTTACCACAAAAAAACAAAACAAAATTGGGCAAAAAGACATAAATCTCAATGGGAGCTTAAAGTACCAAAAGAATAATGACAAATAATGACTCTGTATCTTCACTCCTTCCATTTCAGTGATCTTTGTGGTCTTTATAGGTCAACAAAGGACTTTTATCTGTTGTAAATTTCCTCCTGGAGGATTGTCAGACCTGACGACACCCACTAACTACAGAAAGTCAGAGGGGTAACCTTTGCTTAATGGACCTGTCTTTGTTGTCTTGTTTGTTGCAGGAGTTTGTGGCTGCTGTGGGCCGCTGAGGCCGAGGTACAAACGCCTGGTGGACAACATCTTCCCGGAGGACCCTAAAGTAAGTAACTGCTGCCATCACACATCCTCAGTTAGATGAAAGATATTTTCAGTGAGATGCAAGGATGTTAAAGCTCCCAGGTGTATAATTTTTATGTGATTGTACATTGTTCAAATTAGGTTGTACATAAGGGTAAAATAATCTGTTCCAAGTGATTGTAACCATGTCTTGGTACAGACTACACAAGGCAAATTAAAAGATGAATGAAGTATTTGATTAAACCTAAGGTCCAACTGAAAGGCTTTCTAAGGAAATAATATATTACACTACAAAATATCAAATTAATCCTGGAAGAGTAACTGTACCCATGGCAAATAACCTAGGTCAAAGGTCAAGGTCACTGTGACCTCACAGTTATTGGCCTTGAGATCGCAATATCTCGGGAATGCCTTGAGGGAATCTCTACAGATTTCTCTACAATCTCTACAAATGTTCACTTGGACCCAAGGACATTTTATTGATGTTAATTTGGACGTTCTCTCTAAAACTTGTTGTCCTGAACCAAATTATTGGTCAAGGGTAAATTTAAACCTGATAATGGTGTTTATGGGGGTCTTTGACGGATGAACAAACCTTTGTTTCATTCGTCCAACTTTGTAACTCTCTTCTTTGTTGGGCTCTGTCGGTAGTGGGAGGAAATCTAAAATAATATATAAGTTTAAAGTAAAAAAAAAAAGTGTATCCTAGGTACTCCAAGTGCCTCAGTATCACTGTTTCAACACCAGACAGCATGCTGCAGACAGTCTTGGCCTGTATTAACTCTGTGTTTGGTGCCCAGTTGTTATCACCTTGTTGAGATTGCTGTGGAGACCCAGTGACACCTCCAGCACCAGAGAGCCTCTCCAACACAACACAGAAATAATTGGACAAACGCAGAGCCACATGAAAGTGTCAGACTTTGATAAATCTGGTTATTAAAAGTGACATGACTTTGATAAACTGGACCACAAGAAGTTATTATCACCCATTTGATTCCTCGACCCCCGTTAATTAAACCACAAAGTGGGGGTTTGTCCTATACACAAGAGAGAGCCCCATATCTTCTCAAGGCAATTTAGCGTTGGCAAACAGGTGCAGTGGGAAATCAAAATGCTTGAATGGTCGAGACCTTGTCAAATTAATTATCACTTGCTGAGAGCCTGAGGAGCTGAAAATACTCAGGGGACGGATGGTCTCGAATTAACTCCCTCCTCTTTACCTGTGACACCTTTCGGCTGTATATATACTTATATCTGTTATCTATTGTCGTAAACAGAATGATGCTGAAGTTCAGTCTGAGTCCAAAAATTTCCAATAAAGTCAGAAGTTTAGTTTGTTTTTCCTTATGAGAGAGTAATATTTTTTCAGTATAGAGACATTTCTACAACTTAAAAAGGTTCTTTGTGCACTGGTGTGAATTTTTCTGTTTCCTGTAGTTTGACTTGTGTTTGAAATGATTTCTAATTATGTGCACTTTTCAGTCTTTTATGAGCAGAGCAAGCATTGTTTTCTGCATCTTTATTTTACATTTTCAATTGACATTGGATTTGAGAGTGCTCTGACGTGACTTTTGAATTGACTTGACTTCTTAGATCTTTCCTGGTCTGGAACAAAACCAGACACACTAAGAACAGGAAAGTTTAAAATCAGATGGCCTTGTTTGTCCAAACCTGTTGGCTTCGTAACTGAACAGAAGCAGTCATCTTGAATCCAGGGTAAAAAATATTCTGTTTTGAGGATGTTGGCAGAATATTTATCTGATCAAGCTAATGAACACTGGCTACCTTTTTTAAACCTCCAGGATGGCCTCAGTAAATCTGACATGGAGAAGCTGACCTTCTACGCTGTGTCGGCTCCGGAGAAACTGGACAGGATTGGAGCTTACCTGGCTGAGAGGCTGAGCAGAGATGTTGTGCGACATCGTTACGGGTGAGTGATGTTTGACTTCTCAGATTAAGTTCTCGTTTCTGACCATCATTTAACGCCACAACCCAGAGGTGGTAAATCTAGTTTCTTAATGTCTTACATCAGATAAAGAAACACACCATGTTTATTGAATTACCACACACTGCTCTTTAAACATATCTTTTTGGGATAGATGTCAATGAATCTGTATCTGAAATTATAAAGAACACCCAGTCTTCACTGTTATAATCACCACAAGTTTCCTCAGTATCAAATGGTTTATGGTTAAAGTAAAAACAGGAACTTAAAGCAGCTAATTTAGCATGATATTTAAAGCAATGCAGGAACTACTCTGAATATTTTCATACCAAATGGATGCAAGTCATAAAAAACAATATAAATGGTTAATTCCTGTTCTAAATATTACATATCAGAATATTTTGTTAACATGGTTCTTACATTCCTGGAATACCAACACTCCTTTGTCTGTTGTTTTACAGATATTCTAATATTGTAATATATTTTAAAAACCTTTGGACAAAAATGTAAAAAAAAAAAAAAAAAGATTTTCCCAAATGTCCTTTTTCGTGAGAAAGTATCCTAAAACCATGCACCATTAATGCCAAACTTGGTCTGAGTATCAGTCCTTTATCGGTCAGTCGATGGTTCAGTCCCCGGCTTTTTCTGTCCACGTGTTGGACTGTCCTTGAGCAAGACAAGGATTCTCCAACACACCAACAGATTAGACTTGCCATTGTGGTTGTACAAAGAAACTTGTTTGGTAACTCAGAGAAACCAGCAGCAATAAATAATAAATAAGAATATAAAAATGCAAAAATCCACAAACACAAGTACAAAAACAGTGCAGTGTAGCAGGTATATTTCAGGCCAGCATCATGCCTAGACTTTCTATAAACCTGTGAATAAAGGGAAAGAAAACAGAGAAAAGAAGCCTAATAGAGTTAAGAGACTGTTTAAAGCAGAATAAAGCTGTGAAAGAGCCAGCATTATTAATCAGCATGTGCTCTGTGAAATTAAAAGTTTTGTTCATTTACATTTCCCTAAACCATTCAGCTCTTTCTGCTCCTGGAAATTAATTAAAACAAGTCAAGATACAAAAAAATGTCTTGTCTTATCTCTAAAAGAAGACTGTCAGCAGCAAATCAATACAGTGATTATAACATCAGAAATGATGTTTAATTGACTGTGATTTTTATTCCCCTGAAGCTGACAGTCAGAGAACAAACATCTCTCTCTCTCCCATCTGTGTCGTTACAAAACCGTTTGGCGTTGCTTGAAAAACGCCGTCCGTCCGGCGAAGTGACACGTCCGTATGCTCAGGGTTTTTAGGTCACTCAAACCCCCAAAGCTACGTCAGACTTGGCAAAGCTTTTGCCTCCCAGATGAAGCAAACTGAGACAAGTCAATCTGCTGCTATAGGGTCATATTACTAAATGTACAGTCCACATGAATCCATGCAGCTGATACTCCGTGTTCTCTTTCTGCATCGTTAGAGCAACAATGAAACGTCTCCAAGTATCATATAGAGTTAAAAAAGAGTTTATTTGCACCATGAACTGCAGGATAACAGTAAACTCCACTGACTGTAGTGAAACGAGAATTATTGGTGTTCAGCAGGTTTCAGATGAATTTTCAGTCCAGTTGATGAGTCTGTCAGCAGGTAGATCATATTTTTTTTCAAGGTCAACACAAAAGTTGTTGGACTGTCACAACTTTACGCTGACAGCTGAACATTTTCAGAACAAAAACTTCTCAATTTATTGAATTTATTTAAAATTTTCTTAGTGGGAAAGTGAGTGAACTTTTTTCTGGTTTAATTGTAAAGAAATATAGTTTCTCTTTTCATTTTAAAACAAACAAAGTGTCTCTTGTTAAGAATTACTCCATATCCAATGGTGAGTGACTGAAGTTTGTGATTGAAGGTTAAAATAAAATGAAATAAAGTCAAACTTGTCCTTGTTTGCAAACAGCTACTGATGATAGTCAATAAACAGCTGACTAATAATAGATTTATTGTGGCCACAAGTCACTGATCTCGTTCCACACAAAAGTAAATAATTCACTGACTAAATATCTGCTCTGAGGTTTTTCCTGATGATGTAATGTGTCACCTGTTCTCAGGTACGTGGTGATCGCCATGGAGGCTCTGGATCAGCTGCTGATGGCCTGTCACTCTCAGAGCATCAAACCCTTCGTGGAGAGTTTCCTGCACATGGTGGCCAAGCTGCTGGAGTCCAGAGAACCAGACCTGCAGGTCCTGGGAACCAACTCGGTAAGACGGTCCGATCAGAAGCCTTCGCTGCTTGAGTTTCTCTACTCATTTAGTTTGTTTGTTTGTTACTTGACCCAAAGTCAGTGTGTTTCTGGTTAAATGTCTGAAATAAGGTCTGTGGTTTTAACACAAGCTCAAGACATTTTCAGGTTTTATTCTCCGACATAAAATGGGTCAGTAAATCCCCCACTCCTGATGTTTGAAGCTTTTACGTGTCTTAAAAAAGGCGGTTGCTAACGAGTGTCTAAATGAGACTACAGAGGTTGTCGGGGACGTTAACATGAAAACCCATCTACTCACCAGTCCACCTTTACAGCCTCGTTGTGTTTCTACTCACGCTCTTTCAAACTCTCACTAACTTTCTAAGAAGAAAGGCTTTTGTAGAAGAGCTCAGAGCTAAATGAAATGACCAGTTGGAAGCTTAGTGGTGGAGACGTTGACGTCATGTGACCGTGGTGTAGTTGGTTTATAGCCTAACATTAGCTTCTTACTTCAAACATCAGAACAGTGGTGTTCATCTGTGAAGATGATCAGATCAGAAACTTTAGCTGCTCACTGTTTATTTTCTGGAATAATCCAAAACACACTGAAAAAATCCCATTGGCATTTTGTGGAGGGAACCAGGCTGATGCTAACTTCAGGGCTGGTAAACAGTAGCCTCACTAAATAAATACTGTTGTTTTGCTGCATGAAAGCCTGAAATCTTCTTTGTTTTTCCATCATTTTGAAGTGTTTTTGCTTTTCTATTCAAATTATTATCAAAGCCTGTTATACTTTAATTCACAGTGATGGTATTTTTAGTTCTGGCTCTGCAGCCTTAGAATAAAAGGAGTTCCCTTGTGATTTTGCTGTAAAACATTAACATAAAGCCACTCATATAAGTGCAACAAACAGCATATAACACATCACTCATCTGCAGCCCAGAGGTTGATGTTGGTGGTTAAATACCTAATTTAACTTCCACCCTGGCAGTGGAAATGGCATGGCTATAACATATCCTGTGAATGGCTCTAATTATTATTATTAGCCTCTATAAGCCGCCAGCAAATGTCAGCCCCATTTCTCCTTCCAAGTCTTCTGAAGGTGAACTCAAAGTTTTTTTTTCCTTCCCTTCTTCATGCCTCCTGTTCTTAGCGCGTTGTCCTTTCCATTGTTGGCGGCTCATCTGAGCAGGAAACAGAGCTGAGGGTTTTAGATGCGAAAAGCTTTTGCATTATTTATGTGTGGTATTTAGACTCTGACAGAGGAGGAGAGCGGATGCAGACAGGTAGCAGTAGTTGGGAGGTTGGTTGGAAGAGGAGGAGGAGGAGGTGGGTGGGGTGCAGACCGCCTTTGGGTGAAAGCCATGTTAATTAAATTTTCCTCACGGCGCCTGGTTACAAAGCTGAGACGCTCCCGTTTAATGTCAGGTTTGGTTTACAATAAAAAAACAGAAAAACAAACGAAGCGCTTGTGTTTGTAGTGTTGGGTAATTATCAGTTTAATGAGTTTGTTTGAGATGTCTTCAGAACACCACCAACACCGAGCTCAACAAATAACAGTTCAAAGACTGTTTGAAACTGGCCGAGCTTCCGTAGCGACTAATTAGCTAACAAACATCACACAAGTTTAAGTTGTTGTAGAAATTGTCTGTTTTCTGTCAGTTTTGTAGTGAATGGCTTTAAATACTACAGTTCCCATCAGCCTCAACTATGACTGAAAAAAACCCATAATATTATCAGACACTTATAATAACAATCTGAGTCTGTCAATGACAAAAACAAGAACTTTAGTGAATGTCCATTGAAGTGGACTACTGATTACTGTGTCGTCAGAGTAATCATTAGTCTCAGACTTACAGACTTGGCCTATTCCCATGCATCTCTACAAGAAAAGATATAACATGCAGAAAATGAGACCTAATTATCGGGACATTCTCTGGCTTTTTATCAACTCTCCACAGTTTTTTCTGGCCTGAGCCTCTGGTTTCGCCTCAGACCCTGCTGCCATGTCAGTTTGACGGGGAGGAAGCGGGGGAGGAGGCCGACTGTTTGCTGACTCAAGCCAAGACGTTGGACACTGTAGCTGGCAGCAATTTTTATAAGTTTTCCCTCAACATCAGTTTTGATTTTCAGGCGATAAGCAAAGAATATTAAATAACAGCAAACACCCATATGTAGCAGCCCACAAGCCATCGCTTAGTTTCCTGTTTCCCCCATCACAGGTGCCATTTTCTGCACCTCCCTCTCATGAGTGGGTGACAGGAAGTTAAAAACAGTTTGGAGGAAACTATCAGAAACCCTGGCCTCTGCAGTTTATCACAGCAAAGTGTTGATGTCTGGTGTTTCAGACAGAGTCATAACAGACTGCTGCCTCCTGAGTCCTGACTCAGGTAATGATGATGAAGACCCTGCACCGCTCTGTTAATGGTCGCACCGGGAGTTTGTTCCCTCCTCCTCCTCAGCTCTTGTTTGTGCTGAACAATCATCAAAAATCTTCTCCACAGCTGCAACTGGAAAAGTTCTGGACAGAGTTTCATGTGCAGTTGCCAAACATGCACCAATCAATTTCACTTCTACTAAAACAAGGTGAAGAACTCAGAGACATGACTGGATGCAACACTCAAAAACACCGCAGTTATACTGGTACTTGCTCTAATCAAGAAGAATATCTGTTGTAATTGTAAATATAAGACAAAATTTCAGGGGTAAAAAGATTACCTTATATTACAGCCTATACAGTACCTTTCTTTTCCACTGCAGTCTGAAGAGAATAACTGCAAGAAAGATTTTACATTTTAACTGGAATTTAGTTTACAGAAAGAAAAACAAAATTATACTTTATCGAATTTTCCTGTACATTTTCAGGGCTCTGGATAGTTTCTGTTTTTGGGTCTGAGTTTCAAAGACAAAGACTCCACTGTGGACTAATGAAGCCTCCTCTCGTTAGGAGAGGAGCTGACAGTTCCCCGGCCATCTGCGAACTAACTGTGAGGTGTGAAAACATGATCGAGGAAGGACGAGAGAGGCCACAGTGAAAGCAACAGAAGGACTGTAACAGAGAGGAGATGGATCACTGGTAGAGTTCAATCAGACAAACAGAGGAACAGATTTTCTTGGCAAACTTTCGACACATCAGGCTCCTAACACCCGCCATATAAACTCCTCACACTCTGTGGCTTCATGTGTCTGACGAGTGTCTCGTTTATTGAGATGGAGTGGAGGAAGAGTCACTTCGAGCTGTTGCAGTCTGCCAATTTCTTGTGATAAAGTTAACTGGCAGATAAATTTGGAAACAACTTAAGTTAGATGGATACTGGGCAGGGGTAAAAATAGAAAAACTGTTCTGTTAATCAGCAGAATGTCTCAAAAGTTACTACACCGATTTCACTGGAAAGTAAAATTACTCACCAAGGAGCAAGTAGTAAATGGATAATTCCTCTATTTTTTAACCTGGGCCTCATGTTTTTGGCCGTTAAGGACAAAAATCTCTGGAAGCAGTGCAGTAATCCGTCAAAGTATGTCCACAAAGGTCTTGTTTTTGCCAACGACAGGTTCAGATTGTTACAAGTGTCAACAACATTATGGCTATGATTCCTACAGAGACAGAGCTTTTTATTAAAGAGGAAGATCCTTTTTGTTTATATATATATATATATATATATATGTGTGTGTGTGTGTTACTGGTTAAGCGGAAAGGATCTTACTCTTTAATAAAAAGGTAAGAATCCAAACCATAATGCTGTCAGTCGTTTAGTTTAAATAATACTTCTATCTTTATTGGAGACGTGGTAGCAGCTTGGTAAAAGGATGTTTTTCCACATTTACTGTGCTTCTGCTCTGAACCCTGATGGATAATGGCCAACTTAACCAAAGTGGCACACAGGCATTGACTGTGTAAATGGATTTTACTCCTTACTACTTGTTATGCAATCAGTATGCACAGAGAAGTAAAAGCCAGTCCATTTCACGGGACTTTTTAATGATAGCTTTTTTTCTTCTTAAATTGAGCTCTTTAAAATTGCCTGAGGGAAGCAAAAACAAATTGTGCCGGTGTTTGTATCACCCTCTCTTTTTCACTCATTGTTGAAAATCCTAACTGTTTCGCCCCGAGGCACCGGTGAGGCATGAAGCTTGTCGCTTTTTGATTAGTCTTATTTACATGATGAAACTTCGGCTTGAGACAGAATTACCCTGCTCTTCACTTAAAGCACTCATCCTCTTGATGTTAAAGGCTTCAGTCCTCTGTTCAATTAAATTCAATAATTGTCTTTAGTGTCCAAAAAAAAAAAGTTTAAATGATCAGGATACTCAAATTTTAATGTTGAATTTCCAGTTTCATAGTCCTTATAAGTTCAGATTCCTTCAGCGTTTCTGAGGTTTTTGCTGGAAAGTGAATTATCGTCAAGCGCCAATGTTAGCTTAGCTTATTTTTACATTAGGATTCCTTCAGTGTCAATTGTTTGGGATTTTACTGACAGACGATTATCCTGAAAGGTCTCTCCAGAGTTTATTAAGTCTTTGTCCTTTGTGTAATTTGTGTAGCAGGTGTATTTTTGCAAGTATGTGACGTACTTATTGTTTTACGACTGAATAAAACCAAAATTTCGAGGGGGCCCCTGCACACCACCCACACTCGAGTCGTGACCAGAGTCTCCCCTCAGCAACTTATAAACACAAACCAGCAATTAGTCCCCCTCTATGTATGGATTCCTTCCTCCTCCTCTGCAGTAACACATCTGTTATGCATGTGGGGGATGCTGAGGGGAAGCTGCTCTCCTGTGCGCCAGCTGCAGGCATACAGCTCCTTCCATCTGAGCCATTACCCCCCCAGGAGAGGTTAGGTATAAAATGAGAGGAAATTATCAGGTAGAACGGTAGAGGTTTTTGTCACCGATGCCAAACTGTACAGAGGCAATTTGTTGCAGTGGACAATGATAGGGTTGCGAGAAATGCTGCTCGAGTGCGGCAGAGAAAGAGGAGGCCTCTCCAGAGGACACTCTACGCTTGTTTGGAGGGAGGAAATTATAGGCTGGACAAAAGGGGGTCGCTCTCTAATGGTTATCATCATTATCAACGTTGCTTCCAGTTCATGGCCATGCAGGGGTACGATGGTATTTTTACTTTGAAGTCAGTGGGAACAGTCTGCATGTCATTGTGTTATTGGTGCCACTGCAGACCTTGAGTAAAGTGTGTGTCTTGTTTTTGTCTCTTCATTGTTGAGGTATTTTCAGGTCTGATTTGATGTAGCTGAACATCAGTGTGGACTGTTAGAGGTAGACTGAGGACAGTTTTATACTGAAATCAACATTGAAGCTGAGTATTTGCCAGCATGAAGACCAAACTCATTTCTAATAGTTGACAATCTGAAGAACATCCTATCAGTAGGTAAAAAGGTTAATGATGGATTCCTCCCTCTCCTTCTGGTCCTCTCCCTAGTTCGTGAAGTTTGCAAACATCGAGGAGGACACGCCGTCCTATCATCGCCGCTACGACTTCTTTGTGTCTCAGTTCAGCGCCATGTGCCACTCGACTCATGAGGATCCTGAGACCAGAACCAGGTAAGAGGACAGAGATACTTCTTTTTAAACAAACCATTAAAAAACATGGATTTATTCCTCTACCCCTTTCTACACAACAGGCTGACATTTTAATCTCCTAAATCATCTTCTGTGCAGCAGTTGCTTATGAGAAGAAAGGAATTCTTGACCTTGGAAGCAGTAGTCTGATGAAAAATTCAAGGTTCATCAACTGACTTTTTCCTGCTGAAGACGACTCCAGAAAAACCTAATGTGAAGACCCTGACTTAGGCTTTTAGCAGTTTGTTAGACCAGTATTTGGACATTAAAAACAGAGGTCATAACCCCAAACCAATCCTTTTTACACTGACTCTCTGCTTATTTGGAAATCATTGTATTGAACCACTTTCCTTCGTTCTCCAATCAGACTGAAACACATTATATGATGACAGACGTTGCATCTCACCCTGCATTTTAAAAAACCCCTCAGTTCAAAACAAGATGACATATTGATCACTGATTAAATCCAGGGAAAGGATGCATCAGTCGTGTGTGATAATCACGTTTCCCTTTCCCCAGATTCTTTCATTATCTTCGTTTTAAAAGCAAAACTAATCTAAATATGGCTGCAATAGCCTGTGCGACAAAATGACGAATTGTTTAATTTCATTCTTTAGCTCAAAGCAGTTGTTCGAGTTGGTGTGGGAACGGCTGATTGATCACTGATACCACAGATAGCTTCTCTGATTAGTTCTTTTCTCGTGGTGAAATTGAGTCACAGCTGCACATTGATTTTTACTTATAAAAACTGATAGTGTAGCCTCCTGCCATTGCATCATTTTTGATTATGATGAAGGCATTTTATCGTCTGCTGCCACTATCCCACCTTTCAGAAACAACCTCATCTTTTAATGCAGTGATGGATCCGACCGGCAGAACATCCAGCGGGGAGAGGAGCTGTAATACAATCCCCACCAGCGCAGGTCTCATCCCACTTGAATACAGAATACAGAATTAAATATATCTCCTCCTGATCCATATTTCATGGCCTTCCCCTCCCACTGTGACCACATGGCTCACTAACGCCGCTGCAGGAGCCCCTCACCACGCTCCAAGGATTGAAATATGAGCATTTGAAAGACATGATTGTGAAATGAAGTGCTAGAGAATAGCTCGGCTTAAATGTGAAAAGTTGAAGTGATTTACAGAGAAATGGGATTACCTGTCTATAATATCCCCCTCGCTGCCTGGGTTAGGAGTTTAATGTCCTCTTTCTATTAAAAACTGAAATTTTGGGATAATTAGGGAATTCTAAAGAATAAAATAATAAAATAGCAAATAAGAACAGCTGTTTTAAAACTAAGCAGTTCTGTGGAGTCCGTGAGAGGAACTCCTTACTGGGGAGTTCCCCTGAGGAACTACAGCCCTTCAAGTGCTTTTTCTTGTTTGCATTCACACTGCTAATAGAACGGTGCAGGAATGAGTCTTAAAACCCAGATTTACATTAGCATTTTAGCACTCCTGGTTGCTTTGTCCCTCTTCAGTCATCAATCTACATGATTTATTGTGGAGTAATCAGAAAAAATTATCTTTTAAAAATATTTTAAACGTGGAATTTCAGTGAGCGACTACAATGCAGCAACAAGCTAACAAAGATACGTTAGCATTTTAGCACTCCTTTTTTAAGACATGTAAAAACTCCAAACATCAGGAGTGGGGGATTTACTGACCGATTTTATGTCGCTGTTGCTGACTGAAATTTCACTTTTAAAGTATCATATGTTTCCATTTTTTAGACTAAATGATATTTTTTGAGTGACAGGAGGATGGATCATGTGATTGACAGGTGGATCGGTGCAGCGTCAGCAGTAATGCTGTCACTGTACCGGACTGTTGTGGTGAAGAGGGAGTGAAGTCGAAAGGCAAAGCTTTCAATTTACCAGTCGATCTACGTTCTGACTCTCGCCTATGGTGTCAAGATCTGGGTAGTGATCGAAAGAATGAGATTGTGGATACAGGAGGCTGAAATGAGTTTCCTCCGGAGGGTGTCTGGGCTCAGCCTTAGAGATGGGATGAGAAGCCTGGACATCCAGAGGGAGCTCGGAGTAGAGCCCCTGCTCCTTTATGTCGAAAGGAGCCTGTTGAGGTGGTTCAGGCATCTGGTTAGGATGCCTCCTAGGAGACTCCCTTTTGAGATCTTCCGGGCAGGCCCAACTGGGAGGAGACCCGGGGTAGACCCAGGAATGCGTTGGAGAGCTTATGTGTCTCTACTGGCCTTGGAACACCTTGGTATTCCCCAGGAGGAGCTGGAAAACGTTGCTGGGGAGAGGGACATCTGGAATGCCCTGCTTAGCCTGTTGCCACCACGACCCGATTCTGGAATAAGCGGGAGGAATTGATGATGCATTTTTTATGATTACACAGTAATAAATCATGGAAATTGATGATTGAAGGGGGGCAAAGCAACTGGGAGTGCTAAAATGCTATCTTATTTCCAGGTTTTAGGATCATTTATACGCCTCTAATAATAGTAAATAAAGTAAATTAAAATCATCTTCCTCTCCAGGCTTCATCCTTCAGCGTTCAAGTGAAGCAATTTAGAATCAGCAGTTTACAGTTTTATTTCTAAAAAAGAAAAAGAAAAGAAGTCTGTCTGTGGAGCCAGATGTCAGGCAAACATAATTTTTTCATTATTGTGAAGACACACAAACTCTTCTCTGCCTGCCAGCCAGACTGTTAAGAAGGCAAAAATAGCTCAGTGGTGGCGGTGGCGGTGAGTTTCAGGCGAAGCTGTGACACCGCACAGCACTTTACAAGACGGCTGCTCCCACCGAGACGCCCCCTCCCTCTGACTCCAGCACAGATCAGCAGAGTATTAAAACAATACTTGAAGTCTTCCTTCGCTCTCATTCATTGTGAAAATAGCTTCCCTCCGGTATTATTGCAAAAAGTGTCACCGCAGCAGCTGAGACCTGTGTGAGAATCAAGGTCTTTGAGCATATTTGTGAATAAAAATACATGATTATTTCGCTTCTTTTATGTATGAGTCTGTGTTGGTGTTGGTTGAGGGGTGGGTGGGTGATACGATGAGAGCCAGGGGGATGCTGGGATTATTTTCGAGCTGGCTTGATACCATGCTGTAAACAGTACGACTTCTCACTTTGCTATTTTTTTTTCTCCCCCGCCTGTATTTCATTATTCGTTTCGCTGCCACCTCGCTGTAGGTGGAGACGAATTCCCAAATAGAATTTCTCCAGCGGTTATTGGATTAGGCCCTAAGGCGAGGTCATCCGCCCTGTTTTTCATATTATTGCTCATACAATTCTCTGGAATAGGAAAGGGTGAAGTCAGGCGCTCTGATTGGACCAGAAACCAGTCCTGGTCTACAGACTGGAGAGATTGGAGGGTGTACAGTTGTGTGTGTGTGTGGTCTCAGGATGTGTTAGTGATGGAAATTATATTAAAACAAAGTGATTACGTAGAAATGGAAGCTGAAGTTGACTCAACCCGGCAGCTTTACAATATGAGAAACTCTCAAACCACAGTGACTCATAAAGCGGATATACAGGCACTTGGGAAAAGCTTGATTACTATTATTCAGTTGTGCTAAGGAAGTACTTTGAGGTAATTCACTGTAATGTCAAACCAAGTTTCTAGTCAGTTTGTATAAACACACCAGCAGCACAGGGAGTTGGGATGGATTACCTGGATGCAGATATTTGTTGTGCCCCGTGAATAAATCCTGACTTCTCACTGACAAAATGACTCAGTTGAACTTTAAGATTAATGCTAAAATAGCATGCTAACATCCTGGGAACATCCTTCCTGTACATGTTAGCATGGCAACATGATTAACTGTAGGCTACATGCTGCTCATGTAAGATTATGTGGCATCATGCTAACAATAGTTATGCTAAGTTACTAAAGGTTACATTTAATATGACAATGTTCTGTGTAGTGGCTATGGTAGCATGCTAAACATGAGCATTTTACCATGCTTATATGTTAACACGCCAAACATATCACTATCTTTATGCTATGTTAACATGAATGTAGCATGCATAACATTAGCATATTAACATCGTCATTGTACACGTTAGAATGTCAACATGATTAACTGTATATGCTAGTTATGTAAGATGCTAAAGTTAGCATATGAACATGAACAGTAGCATGTTGTCATGATCACTGCACGTTAATAAACGAAAATTATAAAGGTTATATTACATTGACATGTTAGCAATACAATAATGTGATGTTAAAATGCTAAATGCTAAATTACATTAATATGATTGACAGTGACTGTAATAACATGCTAAACACAAATATTTTAATATGTTGATATGTTAATACGCCAAACGTTATACTGTGTGCTATCTTAATATGAATGCAGCATGCTAACATTACTATATGAACATAAGCAATGGTAACATGAACAGCAGCATGTTCCCATGGTTACTGTACATGTTAATAGATAAAATTATCAACATTACATTACATTGACATGTTAGCATACTGCAGCATGCTAAGTTAAGCAGTTTAAAGTATAAAATATAGATATTAGAATATTAGATGCCAAAGTCTTGTCTAAATGCTACACTGTTCGGACTTTTGCGGAAGCAACTTTGCTAATCAGATCTTCAGACCTTCACTTTGTGTTTTTCCATTGATACCTAATGGCCTGTGTGTTCTCAACAGGATCCGCGTGGCGGGCATTAAAGGACTGCAGGGCGTTGTGAGGAAGACAGTGAACGACGAGCTGCAGGCCATCATCTGGGAGCCTCAGCACATGGACAAGCTGATCCCATCCATGCTGTTCAACATGCAGGACAGTGAAGACCTGGACAGGTACTGCACACACATATACAGGGTTCAGTTTGGGACAAAAAGTCTTTCTGTGATTTGTTTTTACTGTGACTTTCATTATTCTCCACAACACATTCAGAAGTTTGGAGTTGTTCTCATCTGGAGGTGACCTTATTAATGGACCAACCCTCAACACACAATATTTCATGTTCAATCAATTATACATGTGGTGCTGCTGCTCTTCTCTCGGGGCAATCAGGAAAGTAAACTACTACTCCTGCAACATCAAACTTTTCCTCCACCTGGGAAGACTGAGGGTTGTTGTTACCAGGGCAGCAGATGGTGGCTCTGGTTTCCCAGAATTCACCTGATTTATAGTCAAATGAGATCTTCAAGTGATGATTGGTTAACTTTCAGCAAAATGAAGCAATAAGTCACATTTTTACTTTCCTGTAGACTATCCACTTGTTATTCATGACGTCACGACAGACAAAAATACTGTTTCCAGGTCCAACTTTGCCAAAATTCTCATTATATCACTTTCTTGTGACGAGAAAGAGAAGAGGAAATGGTTGCAGTTGATAAGTTAAAAATTTTAAACGAATAAGAAGTTTAATGCTAGCGGGTGCTAATGTTAGCCAGCTAACCTAGCTAAAAATAGCACCAGTTTGCACCAACTGGTAAAAGCAGATACACCTTTCCTTTTCTGTGCTGTCCAGCTAAAGCGAATAAAGCTGGCTCTAGCTAGCTATTGTTGCCCAGCTAAGATGAAAATAGACAACTTTAGCTAGCTATTTTTCGCAAATTTTTGACAGCATAGAAAAGGACTGACAACTAAAACACGAAGATGTGGGCTCATAGCAAGAAAAACCCTGTAAAGCCCACAGCTTATATAAAGGGTACCCGCTCTTAGTAGCAGATGCTAACGTTAGCTAGGTTAGCTAGTTAACACTCACCCACTAGTATCAAACTCTGTTTTTCTTCATTCGTTTCTAAATTGAAACATAAAAACTCTCTATCTCTTACTTGTTACAAGGAAAAAGGTAGAAGACTCAGCGAATTTGGACCCGGAAATAGTATTTTTTTCTGTCGTGACACCAGACTTGGACTGATGTGATGCTGAAATCTCTGGCTTTAACAACTTACTTTTCTAACTTTAACCTCCCCACTCATCTAAAACACCCGAATGACCACTGGCCTGTTGTGTCAGAGACTTTGTCAGATAAAGTTGTTTACTTTCTTTTTATGTAAAAATATATATTTTATATTAAAATTAGATAAACATCTAAGCAACGTAAACATCTAAAGTATATTTTCTTGTTTCTATTTTCTGATACAAGAGCAATATTTGAATTTCAGTACTGATGTAAAACAGTCCTTTTTAAATATCTTTAATGTACAGAAACTCAATTTATTTATTTCCCATAATGCACTCTCTCTCTTATTTTACTTCTTTACTTCTTCCTTGTACATGTGTGTAAATGTGAGTTGAGAGGTCAGTACAGTAGCAGATCTCAGATCTCTCTGGTGTCGCTCCACTCTCTGCTCCTCAGGCTGAATTTAAGCCTCCACATCCTGAATCACTGTCACTGAGTCCTTTAAATCTCCTGGTTTACACTCTCCAGAATCCCCTGCACACAGCATGAAACACCTGTTAGATTTGTCTAGATTAGTGGTGAGCTGTCACAGTTTTCAAGCTGTTTGCTGTTTGTTTTGTTGTATTTTTTGTATTGGGTTTAACTCTGGTATATTACTGTCTCCTGGGAAACTGAGAATCTTTAAAAACATGTATACTCTCTAAATTTCCTGATATCCTGTATGTTCTTGAGGACATTGAGATTTGATGAGTGAAAAATAAGCGAAAATATCTGACAAACTACTTTTACTTTTGTGTGCAGTATGAAAAATAACAAGGAGAAGTTAGGACAGACAACAAAGGCTGCTCTATTGTATTGTCCTTGAGTTTCACCTGATTCAGATTCATTCACCTGATTCCTGAACTAATTTAAAAAAAGACATTTTTTTTCCTCAGTAGCTTTTATTTCTTCCCAAACATTTCTCTTATCATATCCGAGCAGAGCTCTGGGGACAGTAGAAGATTTAATACTCGTACATTTTGCTGTCTCTGCTTTGTTTCTCCTCCTCCTTACTGTCACTTTGTGTAAACGATGAAGTTTAGGAACCGAAGCAGCTCAGACACCAGAGTCCAGGAGGTGTTCAAGGTTAAATCAAGTCAAAACAAACCAGTTACATCATATTTTGACTTACTGTTTCCTTGACCTCTTTCGTATTTCTGACTGAGCATTTGCTGGGTTTTATTTTGTTTTACTTATTCCCCCTTTTATGTTCTTTTATGGTACTGGAATTTTTTAGCATCGGCTGATAGTGTTGGCAGTGTATTGGGTGGTGCAGGGATGATGCATTTGAGGGGAGGGAACCGGGAGTGCTAACATGCTAACTTGCTAATGTACCTCCAGACAAGAACCCATCCTTCCAGAAATGTAACACAGCACTAACTGTGCAGAAGCTGGTAATGACTCAGCAGGTGTTGCGATGACACAGTGGGAGGCAGTGCTAATGTTAGCAAGTTAGGCAAAGCAGCTTCTACTTTTCGAGTTGAAGCTAATTAGCCCAGCTTGCTAGCTTCCACACTTGAGTGCAATAAAAACTCAACAGCGGGATGGTTACCCTAAAAACTTAGGTTACGTTGGTTTGTTGAAAAGAGGGGAACTTATCTAAATGTTAGAGTTTTTTGGTCAGCAGCATGCAGTGAGAGTTCTACTCAAGTACTCGAGACTAAGATGATGTCTCTGCAAATTTGTCCAAAACCGCTTTATCCTCTTTTCTCTGTAGTATCATTATTATTTTTATGTACTCACACAGAAAGTGAGGAGAATTCAAACTTCAGTTTGTGTTGAAGAATTAAAATTAAGAGATAAGTGACATTAACAGAGTTAAGGGACCTTTATTAACATATTTTCCCAGTTTATATCAGATATGTTCGGTCTGTAGGTTTTGACAGACTGTTGTAGTTTAGCATGTGTTTTCTGCTTTCTTTTTTTCACCTTTTACCTCTTTAAAATTCCCTGTCTGCAGTGAGAGAAGAGTCAGAATCTGAACTAAATCCTGCCGTTGGATCTGTTGTAAGTCGCTCTGAATCTGAGCGCTGGCTGAAGGAATTTAAACCTTCGCCTGAACTCAAGCCTGGGAATTACAGCGCTCGCTCCCCTCATGCCTCCACACACCTTGCACCTCATTATATTCTCTCAATCCACAAATCCAGGCCTGTAGTCCAGGTGAAGGAGGAAATCCTGGTGATGTGTCTCACTGAGGAGTTTTCTGCGCCGCGTCATCCTTCTCCTCGTTGTTAGTTTTTGAGGCCGAGAAGATTTATGACAAAGATCAATGAGGCGGGACAGGAAGCTTAACACTGGTCTTTCTGCACTTTACCTGCCCAGGTGACCAAAAGAAACAACAACAGGCTCACCCCTCCTTTCTGCTCTTTTATTTTTTTGTCATTTAATCTCTCCCACTCATCTCCTCCTTTCTTCCCTCTCCTCTTCACTCATCCTCATCTGCCTCTCTTCCTCTTCCCCTTCTCCTCCATTTTCTTTACCATCTTCTCCCTTAATTGAATTTTTTTAAACCACCTCTCTTCCTCGCTCTCACTGTGGCTTCCTTTTTCCTCTCCGTCTTGCTCGGATGGTTTCCATGTGAACAAAAAGCTATTTTTGGACCCTGTTTCTTTCTTTTCATTTTTTTAAAAAATCCCTCTTTGTATGTTTTTTCCCTTCTTCTGTTTGCTTTTCTCCACCTAAAGCCTCACAGGTATCGATGACTCCTCTTCATCACATGTGGAGGAATTAAGGGGTTAGGATGAGATCTGACCTTGACCGGTGTCTCGATGTCCATCCTGAACAGAATACAGTCGTCAGTCCCTCTGTGTCTGGTGTATACGAGACTGAAAACTGCCTCAGTTAAATTTAAAAAATCCAAGCTGCCAAATCAAAATAACTAAAGCAGATCCAGTAAATGGTCATTGCCTCTCAAAATTATCAGTAGTACTTGGCAAAGTCACTAACTGTTGATAGTTGTGATCTTTGATTTTGACATCAACCATGATCGCGACGTGAGTGCAGAGCAGCCGTTATCACACTATCCATTCTTAAAAATGAATCTGGCGTGCACTTTGTACATTTTCTTGATGTGAATCACACTCATTGGTAATTTTATCATTAATGGATTTGACAAACACATGTCAAAATACATTGTAATGTTCTTAGTTCTTTCAGGTTTTGGACAGAAGACAAACAACCCCCACATTTTTAATTTTATTGACTAAATTATTAATCACTGAATTTACAAAATTAAAATGAAATTTAAATGTCAAATGATTGATAGATTGAGTGGCTTGTGAAATAAACAGCGCTTCCTAAAAATGTTTTATCCAACATGATAAAAGTAGATTTTTATTTTTATTTTAAACAAAACAAAAAATTGCATCATGCAAAGATGATTTTTGTTTTTGATATTTGGAAACCTGCACTGTTTACATCTATATTTGCTGTCAGTTTTCTTACTCTCCACTCTGCTTGAGCATTTGCTGCTTCTCTCAGCACTTACAGGAGCTGCTGATCAGAAGGATTGCTTAAAAGCTATAGGGACCTCAGGTGAGGACAAATGTGCTGAAAGAATCTAATAGAAATATAAATACTGCTTCACAAAAACTAATTTTTACTCTTTTTTAACCACATTTTGAATAGCAGGCCTCTCTTTGATGACAAGACGTCACCTTGAGAACAACCTTCAACCAACCGTGGATGTTATTAACACATGAAACACAGGTTTTTTCCTTTCAAATTATGCCAGCGAGCTTTGCTTTGTACTTAGTTTGAACCGAATAAGTTCAGATCAGTTTGACTTCCATATGTGAGCCCAGCAAGGTCTGAAACAATACAAGAACGTGCCCTAGCTATACCACTACTTTTGAGGGTCCAAGAGTTGCCAGAGCAAATCCTAGTGGACAGAAGATTCTGGAGACTGACTCTGAAAAACCGTCCATCCTGACCTTCTTCTAAGACACGCAAGTCAATATTTACAGGACTGCAAAAACACAATCATAGGTTCAACCAAACTGATAAATGCTGATTCTGGATGTTAGAGCAGCACATTAACGTCCATGTTGTTGGAGTTATGATTGACATTTGAAGAACTATGGTGGACTTTGTGGTCAAGATCATGTGATATACTTAGCTGTGATTAATGAGTAGCTGAACATCTGGGAAATACAACATAGCTGGATAAAGTTTTTCTGATCTTGCAAGTTAACAAATCACCCAAAATGCACTTGAAATCAGCAGACTGCCTTGCATCCAAGGATCAATTCTCTTCTAGTTATAATCACTGATTTCTGACCTCTTTATATGTGCCTTGAAAGAACTGGCAACTGAAACAAACTTTAAAATACAACCATGTTCAGGTTTTAACCCCACAGTTCAGTTCTTTGCCTCCTGTCTTGCCCCCCCAGCTGTCCAATCGCCACATCACATCTTCTCTGATTTAAATGGAAATACAACTTCCGCATAATCCATATATAATTATGCTGCATACATTCCTTCATCACCTCAGGGAGCAGCTCTGCGTTAATAGCATCATTTCAGCCATTTCTAATGGTCTTCCCGCAACTTAATGAGCAGAACCTTCAGTCAGATCTGAGGCTGGAAGTCTGTTCTTTGAAGGGAGGAGAGGCAGGATGTGTGAGGTTAAACAGGAAGGACACATTGTTGAATATTAAAATCTGGCTTCAACTCATAAAAACTCAACCACAGCTTGAATGGTGAGAATATATGTTTTTTATTTTAACTGTGCACTGGATTCATCAAATCACTCAGTTGTACAAAACCACATACCCACCGAACTGTATGAAATTGTACTATCACTGACACTCTATTTTCATCATTACATTTATAGGTGTAGTTGTTTATTTTTAGAACAATTTATGAAAGTTAAAGTCTCTGTCAACGTGGCTGCACACCAGGAGGGTTAACTAGAGAATTATCTCTTTGTAATTTGGAGTAATAACCCTTTCAGAACAATAGTGTTGTAATTAATTTTTCATATAGAAATATTAATTGTTCAGCCTTGTTTTAGACAACAGTGCCTCAAACTAAACAGCACCTACATGGTAATGGAAAGGTCGTGGTCATGGTTGAAGGAAAAGAACGTAGACTGACAACCGGATGCTAATACTGGCTTTAACTTGTCAAAGCTGTTGGTTGTGTTGATGGAACCGTTAGACTAGAACTCCTGGTCCGTTTCATGTACATTGGAAGGCGGAACTGGGAGTGGAGTCACTTCCGAGTTGACTGTGTTCCTGTTGAAAAGTTGGAAAAACATGGACGGTCGCAGGAAAGCCTTTGCTGTTCTTGGGCTGCCATGAACGTGAACTGATTCAAACGTGTCTCGGACTACCCACTGCTAGCAACACCAGTTGTTAACAACATAGCAAGTGTAGAAACATGTCCACAGATAAAACCACTAATAAGACAGAACTGCTATAAACAGTAACATTAGCAGAGTGTTCACTACTGTTGATGTGAGTAGCAGCCATCTTGAATTCTTATGTTGGGGTTGGTGGGGTATCTTTGACTTTCTGTGTTGGAAATCTGACTTCAGGGGGTGTTCCAGTTGAAACGCCCCCTCCTCCCTAAGACTTTTTGTAGCATCAGTTATTTCACATGACAGTCATAAATCTCATGGAGGTGGTCTCAGTGAGGACAGTCTCAGGAGGAGTCATATGGATCAGCATCAGGCTTTAACAATCTCCCAAACGCCTCCAGATGCAAATGATGAGCCACCGGCGTGATCTCAAGTGTCATTCCAGCTTGATATTGAAAATATCCTGGAGGAAAACGAGAGGGAAGCCTGTTGAAGAAATGCATCACCTCCCAATCATCAGAGTAAAGAGTCCAAACTGCATGGTAATCATCATGATTGTCATCTGTAATCATGCAGCACACATCACATTGTCATGTCGCCTGCTTCAAACATCTGCAATCACACACAGCTCCGTGCAATCATGCCAAGCAGAATCGGACTGAAAACACATGACGAACAACTGACCTTTTCTGGTTGGACCCAGTTTTCTTGAGCATGTCTCTGCTTCTACCATCATGGATTCATGCCTAAATAATTGTGTAATATCTGTGATAAGATTCAACTGTAGAAAGAATCTCTGAAGAAAGTCATCTTGTACAAAAATTCATGGTTCCCAGAGGATTGGTGACCTCCCTGACTTTCCGGGGTTTTTTTTTTTTGTTTGTTTGTTTTTTTAAATTTGTGTGAACTGACTAGATTCACTGAATCACTTGTCTATACAGGATTATAAAACTATGTAACCACAGAACTCTATGAAATTGTGTTATCACAGAGTCCTCCTTTTCCACCAAATCAGCTCTGATTCTTGAACCGGTTCAGTTCAGGATCGAACCAGGCCACGTTTCAGTGATGCATCATTTAAATAAGGGCGTCAGTTACCTGCCTTATCACAGATCACAGATATTTGTTGGCAGAGCACTGCACACCCTATTTCTCCTACAATTTCTCACTAGAATATGATGCCCACAAATGTCGTCACAATTTGCTCTTGAAAACCTGCGATTTTTCAGGTTCTGACCCAAATTACTTTTGGTTGTATTGCTCCAAATATATCAAATTTAGGTGCTTGAGTCAGTCATTTTAGGGTAAAAGGTTATTTTGAGGGAGTAAAGCAAACTGAGGGTAATAACAACAACATCATGTTTGGCCACTTGGTGGTAGAAAAACATAAAAACCATCTAACAGACACACAGCCCTGACATATTATTGCCTAATAAAGCTAGGCTAACATGTTAGCAAACAATTAATTTAAAGCTGCAGTGCTTTTAGTTGATATAATGTTTATAAGCTAATTCCAGCCAGCATGTTCATCTGTTTGGCCTCTAATGAGGCCTGGAGGTTGTGCAGCATTATTTGCTGTATTTAATATTTTAAACATATCTGGCTATTAACAAATTGAGAGCATTGAAATTTGAATTATTTTTAATTTATTACTCAAATAGCAAACGTTCATATATTTTGTAATGGTTTTGGACCATGCTAGCTGTTTATAGGGGCTGTAATTGTGGGAAAGCGCACAGTTTTTTCTCAATAATTGATATTATAGAGCCATTTGGTGTAGGGCAGGTAGTGCACAGTGGTTTTTTCACAGCTGCTGAAAACACTGAACCAGAAAAATGACTTTAACTGGGAGGTAAAAGAGGCTGAAAACTCTGTAAAGCTGCACAGTTGGAGGGAAGGATTTATAGTCCTGCAGTTCGATTAGAACAGAATAGAAACATCCTGTAGATGACAGATGGACATTAATTCTGATTATGCTGCCGTAGTTTTCTGTCCATTCAGAGGCTGACCTCCCTCCTTCGAGCAGCTCAGCATCACTGCAGTCCAGCAGCATCCTGTCAAACAAAATGTCCATCAGCAGAGTTGGGGGTTTGTCAGTTTAATGGTGTGACTCAGCGCTTGCCACAAAAACACAGCTAGACGTCGGCCTCAGAGGGAATGACTGCTCTGGAGGAAGAGCCGTGGTTTATTGGGCTTGGTGTTTTTTTCTTTCTTTTTTTTCTCTCCCCAAAAACACAAACACAAACACAATCTGCGTTGGATAATGTTGTTTCCAAACACGGTCGTGGTCAGTTTGCCCTGCAGCGGCGGCGTGTTGTGGGCTTTTCTAATCGAGCCTCCGCGGACCTGTCAGGAGTCCACGGTCAAGGGCGTTTGATTCTGTTAATTGCTTCTCAGGGAGGGCGGACGTGGGCGGTGTGCAGAAACCAGAGGTGGAGGCTCAGAGAATGAAGAAAAGCCTTGTTTAAACGCCTGCTTGTTGTGTTGTACAGCAGCACAAACACATAGTGTTAAGTTTCAAAGCAGTCACCTTGAAAATTACTTTGACTGAAGTTTGTATTTTTCTTTAATTCACTTCATCACTGACATCTTGTACCTCAGCTTGTGGTTCAGTAACACATAACTACTTTTCATTATCTCTCTCAGCCGATAACACACAGTCAGCATTTTAACTGCTGACTAAACTTATGATGGGATTGTTTTCCTCTGACACATAATAAGATTATAAATCATCAGTCATTTTGAGCTGGTGAATTGATTTAAGAACATCTTCACCACCCTCTAATCTTCATTTGTTACCCTAATGATCCTGATACTAACAACTAAAACTGCCAAAACAACTTGTGTGCTCTGGAAATTCCTTTTTCCACAGCCACCAGGAACAGCTGCTGTAATGTAATCCAATGGGCATTTGTCCAAGTCAATGGACGTCCACTAAAGTTCTTGCTTTTGCTACTAACTTAGATTGTTATTATAAGTGTCTGACAACATTATGATAGGATTCCTACAGAGACAGAGCTTTTTATGAACCATAAATATCACTATATATCACTACCGACTCCTTTGACAAAAACAGGGATTTTACTGAGCAGAACACAGGAGCTGCTGGAATTGATCAGTTTGTTTGTTTGTGTTATTGTGTGGTACTTTTACTTAAATAAAGGATCTGAATACTTCTTCCACCACTGAAAGTCACACAGTAATACAAACAAACTACCAGACCAAGGCAGTGGGATTCCAGCAACTCCCATGTTCAGTGAGGTAAAATTAGTGATTTTGTCAATGGAGTCTGGTAAAGGTATGTAGGTCAGTTGGATTACAGACATTTATGGTCACTGGGTGCACCATTTTTGATCAATATCACACTGATTCCAAGGATTTTTGTCCCTATCAATCATCTACACACTTAAACGTGAGAAAATAAAGTCCAGGTTCAAAAATATCAGTTATCCTTTAAAAGTAAAGGCAATTGTCGATTCCCAAACTCTGAAACAGCCTCCCTGTCCCTTTTAATCTCTACAAAATGTATAATTTCCTGAGGGTTTTTAACACACTGCTTCTAAACATTCGAAGCCAAGGCAGTATTTTTATAGCTGCATCATTTCCTACACATTTCCTGTGGTTCATCGTCACAGGTGGTATATGAAACATGCAGGATCCTGACAGGAATCTAAATTATACGTCTGCCTTGTTGAAACAGGAAGAGTTTAACAATTTAATTTGTGTTTTTCTCCAACTGCCAATCATTGGGAAATAAAAACAACATCTCCAGCTTTTACTAAGTTTGCTCTGGCCAATTCATTAAACAGACTAAATGTCTTAAACTTTCATTTTTGTCTCATTTTCCTGCCTCTAACAAGCAATAGGCATTTAATTTCCCCTGAACCGCCTGTGTGGGCTGGCAGTAATTGCATTGTTTCCCTCCTGAGACCCCGGCTGCCCACAGTCCATCTACGACCAGGCTTATTGCTGATTTACAATTGCATTATTTTATCAATATAACACATAACGTGAGGCCGGCCTGGATTCCTGCCAGGGCTCTGCAGGAAATGACAAAACTTGGAAGTTTCATTTCGTGTGTGGGAGCTGGGGGATCAACACAGAGTGGCAGTGGAGCAAAAATCGAAAGCTAATTTGTAGAAATATTAACAACGTTGGTTGTTTGTTCAAACGCTTAAACAAAAGCTCATGTTCACATTTTGTTTACAAGGGACCTTTTATGGTCTCGTGGTGATGACTGTTCTCTCTGTCCTAACCTTACCAAGTTGTTTTAGGTGAAACTTGGATGAACCAATTAGTTTCTGGCTATAACTCAGGACAAAATTTCACACAAATCTCTCTGAAGTAATGACATTTTTAGATCCAAAAGGACAAAGAGAAACTTCACTGAGACACCATAATACAGTCCTGCAGGGATGATGTATTTCTGCAGTCAAACCTGAAGTCACCCTCCAAAAACCAATGGGATTTTTTTTTTTATTCCAGAAAATAAACTGTGACTAACAAAAGCTTCAGATCCTTACAAATTTAGTTAATCAGATAATCTTCACAGATGAACACCAAGACTCTAAAGCAAGCATTTGTTTATTATCCAACTGACTGGTTTTGCACTTAAAAACCTAAAAATTAATGCCTTTTTTCCCCCAAGTCTTTATTTGCTTTTTTAAAAAAAATAGTGCAATAAATGTTGTATCGTGAAATAATAATAAATCATTTATTTATTTTTTACTTTGATTTATTTGTGAATAGAACTTTAATCAATTCTTTCATTGAACAACAAAAAAAAGCATGTTGAGCTAGCTAGCACCATAAAAGCTAACCTCTTCAGTTGTCAATGAAACTGTGTTGGCTAGCTTACATTTTGCATATCCGATTTACCGGCTAGCTAGCTTAAATTTAGCGTATCTGATTTAGCAGCTAGCTAGCCACTATATAAATACATGTAGATGTATTTATTGCTGGTTAAACTTCAATATCAAATATATTGAGCCCAGTAATATGGTCTAGATGTATTTGACTGGATGTAGTCTCTGGGCTCAGATGCAGTAGTGTTGCATCCAATTTATTCCCATTAATATCCCATTAATTCCCATGGAAACTTTCCAACTTTCCAGGAATTTTGCAACCCTAATCAGTGCACATTGATTATTTTCTTATATTTTCAACAGTATTTGTAGGTTCCAGCTTCTTTAATGTGACGATTAGAAAATCTTCTCTATTTCATTTCATTATAAACGACCATTTAATACTTCGTAACCTTTATTTCCTGCCTGTTTCTGTCTCCTGATGTGAACACACACACACACACACACCCCTATTTGAATGAAGCTGTTCGATACTCTTTCATTTGATTTCTCTCGTTTCTCTGCTGCTCTGATTGATTTCTTTTCAGTCTCTCCTCTATCTTTAGTCTCTCTCTCTCTCTCTCTCTCTACATCCATCCATCTTTCTCATATCCTAAAGGTTTTTCTTTTCTTTTTTCCTCCTCCCTCTAAATGTTATTTCTCTCTCCACTCTCTCACCTCTCCTCCTC